>NC_138370.1:56779506-56817796 GCF_054177405.1 Leptonychotes weddellii | reverse complement strand
GATGAATCACAGACCTGTACCTCTGAAACAAATAATACATTATGTGTTAATAAAAAAAAAAAAAAAAAGAAGATAGGAAGGGAAAAATGAAGGGGGGGAAATCAGAGGGGGAGACGAACCATAAGAGACTATGGACTCAGAAACAAACTGAGGGTTCTAGAGGGGAGGGAGTGGGGGGATGGGTTAGCTTGGTGATGATTATTAAAGAGGGCACTTATTGAATGGAGCACTGTGTTATACGCAAACAATGAATCATGGAACACTACATCAAAAACTAATGATATAATGTATGGTGATTAACATAACATAATAAAATAAAATTAAAAAAAATTTGTCTGAATAAAAAGAAAAAGAGAGAAGAGATAAAAAATGCTGGCATGGATGTGGACAAAAGGAAACCCCTGTTCACTGTTGGTGGGAATTGGTTCAGCCACTATAAGAAACAGCATAGAGGGGGCGCTTGGGTGGCTCAGTCCATCAATCATCTGCCTTTGGCTCAGGTCATGATTCTGGAATTCCTGGATTGAGCCGCACATCAAGCCCCACATCGACCTTCCTGCTCAGAGGGGAGTCTCCTTCTCTCTCTCCCTTTGCTCTTCCCCCCCACCCCTCTCATGCTCTTTCTCTTGCTCTCTCTCTCAAATAAATAAATAAAATCTTAAAAAAAAAAGAAACAAGCATAGAGGATCCTCAAAAAAATTAAAAATAGAACTACCATATGATCCAACAAATCCACTACTGGGAATATATCCAAAAGAAATGAAAACAGCACTAACTCAAAAAGATATCTGCACCCCATGTTCATAGAAACATTATTCGAAAGAGCTAAGACATAGAAACACCTACGTGCCCATCAATGGATGAGTGGATAAAGAAGTTTTGGCATATATATATAGCTAACACTACTGTATGGTATATAAGAAAGTTCTTAAGAGAGCATATACTAAGAGTTCTCATCACAAGGAAAAAATGTTTTTTCCCTTTTTTTTTTCTGTATCTATATGAGAAAATGGATGTTAGCAGAATCCATTATGGTGATCACTTCACAGTATATGTAAATCAAACTATCATGCTGTATACCTTAAACTTACACAGTAATAAGCAATCATTTCTCACAAAGCTGGGAAAAATGTCTATCTACATTTACTTAACTATATATCTCCCTAAATTCAAAGTTTAGTCTCAGGCATTTATTTGGGACGTATATATTTTTGAAATAAATGCATAAATGAGTGAATAAATGAATGGCTTTGGTAGTGAGTCTCTATAGCTTCAGTTTTCCTATTATTTACTAGAAATTTTGGCACACTATATTTATGTTAAAATTTTGGTTTTGACACAGGGTATGTCCTTGAAATTATAGTAATTACTATTATGTTTTAAGTGTGTTGCAGCTCCTACATTTTCTCCCATTATTGATGCCAGTGTGTACCTCTGGGATTTCATTACTTGCTTGACCATATTGACTTTTCTTATAACTATCTCCAACTTACTCACCATTTTATTGTTAGACTGGTTTCAAAAAAGTAGGGTTTAATAAAATAATTCTAAAAAGAAAAATATCAAACCATGTGGACTAAAATAACAAAATACAGGCATCTCAGACTTTTTGAAGGTCATATTTTGGCATGAAACTGCATTCTAGGTAATAAGTGTAGGTGACACATTAATGAATAAGATACATTCTGTGCAAAAATAATGCTATAATAAAAGTGAACAAACTACAATGAGAGCAGAGAAGGAGATGGACACAGTTGAAAAGAATGTGGGACAAAAATACTTAAGGAAAGATATGTATTTGTAGAATCTTGAAGAATAAGTTAAATTAGTAGGGTAGAAATTGATGGTGGCATTTTCCTGGGCAAGTTAATAGAATGAAAACGTATAAGTTAGTGAAAATGAATTCAGATATTTGTCAAGTACAAGTGTGATGGGTTGCCCAGAAGGGAGAAAAAAAAAAAAATCTTTCCTTACTCTCAAATGGCAAAGTCATTCTCTCTCTCTCTCTCTCTCCTAAAAACATTAACTCCATACCTTTTATGTTTTAGGTTTTTAAACCATTTTTACCTAATTTGGGGAATGGTGTGAGATAAATATCAAGGTTCATTTTTTTTTCCTTTAGATATTTGACATTCTAGCACTATTTGTTGAAAAGATTTTCCTTTATCTATTAAATGCTTTAGCTTCATGGTCAAAACTCAATGGACCTTATCTGTGAATAACTATATTTGAAGCTTCTGAGTTTTTCATTTTTTTCCACTGACCTATATGTCTATTTCTATGCCAATATCACAAGGCTTTGATTATTCTAGCTTTGTAGAATACCTTGAAATAAGCTAATAGAAGTCTTGTATATCATTTAAAATATTATTTTTGCTATTGTAGGCTCTTTGTATAAACATTTTAAGTTGAGTATTTCAATTTTCCTAAGGAGTTTATAAAGATTTCAATTAAACTGGCATTAAATTTACAGAAAATTTTTGGAACAATAGACATGTTAATATTTCTTGTCATCAATTAACATTATATATCTATTCATTTGTTTGTTTTTATTCTCTTTTTTGTTGTTGTAAGTTTTGTTGTATTCGGCGTAGAAGTCTTGCTTGTCTTTATTAAATCAACCACTAAGTACTTTATAGTTTTTGATACCATTGTAAATAATATTTTTAAATTACAGTTTTAGTTGCTCACTGCCAGTACATAAAACAATTTAATTTTATATGCTGAATTTGTACTCTGTAATTGCTAAGTTATCATAGTCATTCTAATAAAAAAATGATTGAGGTTTTAGGAGATTCTATATGCAATCATATTGAGAGCAAATAAATAACATTTTTATTTCTTCCTTTCCAAACTTTGTACTCTGTATTAATTTTTCTTGCTTTTTTGTACCATATATGACCTCTGATTGCACACTGAATACTAGTGTTAGGTATAGCCATCATTATCCTTTCTCTAGTCATGAAGGAAAATACACTCAACTCTCAATATTAAGTATGATGCTGCTTTTTTGGTAAATGCCTATGTTAATTTGAAACTCCTGAGGAGCAGAAGTCAAGCAAGATTAAATAGGCAAGAGATTTAGTGGGAAAAATATTTGTAAATGGCATGTCCCTGAATCTTCATAGGGTTTGCTTTCTACTCTCTAAAGTGCATGTTTTACCAATGTTTCTCATATACTAGCCATCATTTGTCTGTCCTGCCTGACCAGCATGATGACATCAATGTAATTAATTAATCTAATGTACTGTGCAATGCATAGACAAAAATCTCTTTAGACTCTATTGTGACAAAGGGTTGGAAAATAAACATGGCCAAAGGGTCAAACTCTAAGTGAATATTCTTATCTGTTCCATGTGAGTATGAACTGCTTCTTATACCTTTTCCTGATCATTACAGAAGATAATGTTTTTGCTAAACCAATGCCTGTATATCACGCACTTAAAGCCTTGCTAATCACCTCTAGCAATGATACCATATTCAGTACAGAAATTGTAATTGATGCTACTGCTTGTTGAATTGGCAGTACCTTTCAGAAATTCCCCAGAATCCATCCATTACTTCAGGGCCAAACTGGAGAATTAAACAAAGATATAAGACTATCTTGTCTGCCTCCTTTAGTTTTATAAGGATGGCACTAATCACATTTCCATTCCAGGAGGCAATATTATTTTTTATTTACTACCTTGGCTAGGGCAGGATGCAATTTCATAGGTTTCTACTTAGCCTTTTGCACTATGTACTCTGTAACTCTTGCATCAAGGACCCAGTGTTGGAATTAATCCAACTTCCAAAGATGTCAACCCCAATTATGGTTTCAAAGTGTGTAGAAAGACTATTGCGTGGATCCCTGGATCCAATTAAACCACTGTAAACCAGGACTCCATTTATTCCAGGCTCCTGTAAATCTCCACTCTTTTTTTCCAGCATCTATTGATGTCCCACATAGCATTCAGATCCTCTGCTAGTTAATGAGTAACCAGCCCCTAAACCCTTCCAAATGTCTGTTTTTTTAAACCCTCCTGGTACCCCCTGTATATGTTTGCGTTCTCAGAGAAGAAAATGGTAATATGGGATTAGATGGTGTGCAAGAGATTTTCTGGAGAAAATGCTTGTGAATGATAAAGAAGGATAATATAAGAGTGAGCAGGGAGGAATTCCAGACTGTAATGATGTGGATCTAACACCTATGAGTTGGGTCAAAGTCAACTCAGGATTTTGTTTAATCATCTTCCAATGTCTGCATATATACTTTCTTCAGTATATACTTTCTTCAGTATACAGTGACCTGCATAAATGATCACAGATCTCACTAGAGAAAGATTTAGGGAATCATCAATTCTATACTTGCTATGAAGTTGCTGATCTTTCTCCTAGGACCCAGCCATCTATTCAGTTAATAAATTCTGGTTTTTAAAAATGGCTTATGTCCAGGACCAGAGAAGGGAGTGTATCTGTTTTAGGAATAACCTTTTGTAGCCCCCTGCTCCTTCATTAATGCCTTCTTTTGAGTGTAGATATTAAGCAGTATTTTCATTGACCACCCATCTAGTTTGACCCTACAGACACAATGCTCTGTTAACCATTTCCATAATTCCATGTGTGTCATGGACCTCAGCTCCCAACCTTGACAGCCATCATGTTGATTAGAGGACCCTAACTTATGGCATTTAAGCACTGTCATCTGACTCCCAATACTCTGTGGTTCCATTATTCCTTTTACAATTAATGGTTGAAGTTCAGTCCTGACCTGGATGAACAGTCATCACTGACTATCTTGATTATGATATTTCTCTTAGTAGTATGTTCTTAATGATGATTGGTGTTAACTCTGGGCCCTTCTGAAGGGCATTATTCTCTAGAAGGGAGGCTTCTGGGCTCAAATAATATATATAATTTTGCATGCCCATTTCTTACTTATTTCAATACCATCTGCCAGGCATTTCCACTTTATTTAGCATGGGCCCTTAGTTTCTCTAGAATTCTAAGGGTCATGCCAGCAGCACATCCATTTGCCACATCCCTTGTGATTCATGCCAGAGCGTTGAAGCCCATGTCCCAAGAAAATGTCCCTCCAGTCAATAAATCATTGATTATCCAGTCTTATGTCCAGATCACTTAATTGTGAACCTTTAAAATCCAGCCCCAAGAGTACTCCCTTGGATCCTGATATACATGGCTTGCTCTTTCTTAAGTTTCTTGGGGGATATAAACACTTTCATACTCATCAAGTCAAGGATATCCAAAGTTGGGTTACACTGAAATTTACTTCTTGTTTTGACCTGGTAACTAGAAAAGAGGTGAGAGCTCCTTTTCGTGTGAGTACTTTTTACTTTCTTGGAAGAGAGGGGAAGGATGGCTTTTGTAGTTTCCTCCTATACTGGAGAAGTGCTAGCTCTTACTTCAAGGTCTTGGGCCTCCTATGAAAGCCCTGAGGGTTCATACAGGTCAAAGACTTAAAATCTTGAGGAGTATGTACTCAAATGTCTCCATCACATTTCAGGGGCCCAACTTTTTCCAGCTAGGAGTCATAAAATAGTATCACAGATCTGCCTTGGCTGAACATTTGCATCTTTGAAATTCTAAGATCCTGTCAGATCCTTAGTTTGCCCTTTAGCTGCATCCTCTTTACCACTGAAGGGGAGAAAGACTTTCTTGTAAGCTATAAAAGAAGTTCTCTAGCTTTTGTACTTAGATTTTAACTGCTTATTAACTATACTCAGTTTTACTTTATCCCTCTGCAGGCCATTGATCAACCTGGGAACAACCAGCCAACTCCACTGTCATTGTAGGTACTTCCCATATATCTCAAATACCCGAGCCTTTATATTAGTAAAGGTGTTCCCTTCTACCAGAACATTTCCTCAAGTCACTGCTGGTGAACTCTTCAGTAAGTGGTCTGCATTTTTTTCCAACATCTATTGATGTCCCACATAGCATTCAGATCCTCTGCTAGTTAATGAGTAACCAGCCCCTAAACCCTTTCAAATGTCTGTTTTTTAAAACCCTCCTGGTACCCCCTGTATATGTTTGGGTTCTCAGAGAAAAAAAATGGTGATATGGGATTAGGTGGTGTGCAAGAGATTTTCTGGAGAAAATGCTTGTGAATGATAAAGAAGGATAGTATAAGAGTGAGCAGGGAGGAATTCCATACTAATGATGTGGATCTAACACCTATGAAAAAAAGGGAAAGAATGAAAGAAAGAAAAGAAAGAACCTCAAACTGAAATGAGTTCTGAGAAAGTTTTGGCCAGGTCAATGGAGAGTCCCTCTCCATTAGTGGAATGCAGCATTACTCAGGAGTGATCAGGTTCCTATTTCCCTGTCATTAGCTGGAACACCCTAAAGAAATCATCTTCACTACTCTCATTTTGGATTTCATCTCTCTATGCTTAGGTTTGGATACTGCCCTTAGGTACAAGCTCAGGGTGATGGTGGGGCTTATTACTTTGTTTTCTTTTTTTTTTTTAATGATCATGGCCTTGTGCTCTCTCTTTTCCAATGCCAGAAAACAATTGCTTCACATACTGTTCCCTGTTTCCTAATTGCTAACGGTGTTAGAGAGAGTCCAACACACATTCCTCCATCACAAATGAACCAGAATTTTATTCAAAAAATCCTGGCACTATTTTAATGGGTGCTTCAACATAGATAGTGATAAACACATCTAATTGTAAGGGGAAAAGTTAATCACATCCATAAAACCTAAAAAAAAGATTTTCCAAAGAGCAAAGGAGGTTTCTATGCACTGAATGCTTATGTCCTTCCAAAATTCGTATGTTAAAAGCTTAATGTGACGGTATTTGAAGGAGGGGCCCTTGGAAGGTGGTTAGGTTATGAGGGTGGAGCCCTCATGAATGGGATTGATGTCCTTATAAAGGAGATCCCAGAAAGCTCCCTCATGCCCTTCTGTAAAGACACAGCAAGAAGATGGTTATATATGACCCAGAAAGAGGGCCAATACCAGACATTAAATCTACCAGCTCCTTGAGGTTGGACTTCTCAAACTCCAGAAGTGTGAAAAATAAATGTTTCTTGTTTAGCCACTCAGTCTATGGTATTTCTGTTATACAGCCGTAATAGTTTGACAGAGGTAATTTTCGTATGTGATTTTGTAACCATTCAGTTGGAACTGCTAAGAAGAGAAATCTCTTCTAATTTATTGTTAGTTACATAGATTATACTTTTAAATATCTTTCCCATATCTATCTGCTTGTCTGTTTTATATAACTCAGGCCCTCATGACCTCTTTCTAGCAACTTTACAATGAATTATAACTTGTTCTGACTCTTTGCACATTTTAGTCTGCCTCCACAATGTTAAAAAAAGCTAAAATTAAAAACTGATGATGCCAATCCCTCCCTTCCAACTTTACATAGTTCTCTGTATCTTTCAGACTCAAACTCCAAACTATTGCATACAAATTGGTTTATGAAAAGCTCCTGTCCAATTATGTCTCGTTAAAAAACTTACTACACTACTTGCAAATTTTTGTATGTTCTAGAGAACAGCTTGCCTTCATGCCTTTCCACAGGCTTTGTCCTCTGCCAGGAATACTCCTCTTCCACCCCAGCCCCAATTCATCACCTAACTCCCCCTGACTTTTAACTGTATAAGGCTCAGACATCTCTGAACTTCCTTAAATTATGAAAGCATTCCCACACAATTTTACTTATTCCTGTTCTATTAAGTGCTATTGCACTCATTGCAGTAAATGTAATTATTAACCTTCAGACTGCAGAAGCTTTGAAAAAAAATGATCATCCCCCACATTTCTGTATTTCAGAGCTTATTGGTATCTGAGACAGTGTTGTTTGACCATATTGATACAATAAATAAATAAATGAAAATAAATTATTAAACTAAATACATATTCAAAGGAATCACGCAAACTGTTGGGGTTGTCCCATCTTTTAAAATCCAAGATCCCTATTAGTATTTTAAAAATAAAGTCCACATTTCATACTTTATGCAATCACTAAGGCTTAAGGAAGCTGTGATGATACATCATTATACAATATCATAAGTAGAGAGGTGGAGATTCTATCTCAATCTTACTCCCCCAGATCTGATTTTTATAAGGAATCAGGTAATACTGAAGCTAGAAGCAAGACTTTTTGTGAGTCATTTTAGTTAGAGAATAAAATAGAAATATATATTTGAATTTTTTATACTACCTTGCTTCACATCTATCTAAAATCAATTTGTTTACTCTTCTATCTAGAAAAGATTTTTTAAAAAATATTTTCACAAATATCTTCTCCTTTCTGTGGGTTGCCTCTTAGTTTTGTTGACAGTTTCCTTTGCTGTGCAGAAGCTTTTTATCTTGATGAAGTCCCAATAGTTCATTTTTGCTTTTGTTTCCCTTGCCTTTAGAAACGTGTCTTGAAAGAAGTTGCTGTGGCCGATGTCAAAGAGGTTACTGCCTATGATCTTCTCTAGGATTTTGAAGGATTCCTGTCTCACATTGAGGTCTTTCATCCATTTTGAGTTTATCTTTGTGTATGGTGTAAGAGAATGGTCCAGTTTCATTCTTCTGCATGTGGCTGTCCAATTTTCCCAACATAATGTGTTGAAGAGACTGTCTTTTTTCCATTGGATTTTCTTTCCTGCTTTGTTGAAGACTAGTTGACCATAGAGTTGAGGGTCTATTTCTGAGGTCTCTATTCTGTTCCATTGATCTATGAGTCTGTTTTTTTGCCAATACCATGCTATTTTGATGATCACAGCTTTGTAATAGAGCTTGAAGTCAAGTATTTTGATGCCCCTAGCTTTGATTTTCTTTTTCAACATTCCCCTAGTGATTTGGGGTCTTTTCTGGTTCCATACAGATTTTAGGATTGTTTGTTCCAGCTCTGTGAAAAATGTCAATGGTATTTTGATGGGGATTGCTTTGAAAGTGTAGATTGCTCTGGGCAGCATCGACATTTTAACAATGTTTATTCTTCCAATCTATGAGCATGGAATGTTTTTCCATTGCTTTTTGTCTTCCTTCATTTCTTTCATAAGTGTTCTGTAGTTTCTAGAATATAGATACTTTACCTCTTTGGTTAGGTTTGTTCCCAGGTATCTTATGGTTTTTGGTGCTATTGTAAATGGAATTGATTCCTTAATTTCATTTTAGATAAAGGGCTGGTATCCAAGATCTATAAAGAACTTCTCAAACTCAACACCCAAAAAACAAGTAATCCAGTCAAGAAATGGGCAGAAGACATGAATAGACACATCTCCAAAGAAGACATACAAATGGTTAATAGACACATGAAAAAATATTCGACACGACTAGCCATCAGGGAAATACAAATCAAAACCACAATGAGATACCACCTTACACCAGTTAGAATGGTAAAAATTAACAAGACAGGAAACAACAAATGTTGGCAAGGATGTGGAGAAAGGGGAACCCTCTTACACTGTTGGTAGGAATGCAAGCTGCTTCAGCCACTCTGGAAAAAAATATGGAAGTTCCTCAATATGTTAAAAATAGAGCTACCCTACAACCCAGCAATTTCACTACTAGGCATTTATCCCAAAGATACAGATGTAGTGAAGAGAAGGGGGCACATGCACCCCAATGTTCATAGCAGCAATGTCCACAATAGCCAAA
Source organism: Leptonychotes weddellii (assembly GCF_054177405.1). Taxonomy (NCBI): domain Eukaryota; kingdom Metazoa; phylum Chordata; class Mammalia; order Carnivora; family Phocidae; genus Leptonychotes; species Leptonychotes weddellii. Next base: position 56,808,189 of record NC_138370.1, on the reverse strand, counting down.
CTATGTAAGGAGCCAAGATGTCCTTTAACAGATGAATGGATAAAAAAAAGATGTGGTTCCTATATACAATGGAATATTACTCAGCCATCAGAAAGGATGAATATCTACAGAACTGGAGGGGATTATACTAAGTGAAATAAGTCATGCAGAGAAAGACAATTATCATATGGTTTCACTCATATGTGGAACATAAGGAATAGCATGGAGGACCACAGGGGAAGGGAGGGAAAACTGAATGGTGAAAAATCAGAGAGGGAGACAAACCATGAGACTCTGGACTCTGGGAAACAAACTGAGGGTTACAGAAGCGAGGGAGGTGAGAGGGTTGGGTAACTGGGTGATGGGTATTGAGGAGGACACCTGTCGTGATGAGCACTGGGTATTATATACAACTAATGAATTGTTGAACACTAAATAGAAAACTAATGATGGGGGCGTGCCTGGGTGGCTCAGTTGTTAAGCGTCTGCCTTCGGCTCAGGGCATGATCCCAGGGTCCTGGGATTGAGCCCTGCATCGGGCTCCCTGCTCCGTGGGAAGCCTGCTTCTCCCTCTCCCACTCCCCCTGCTTGTATTTCCTCTCTCGCTGTCTCTCTCTCTGTCAAATATATAAATAAAATCTTCAAAAAAAAAAAAAACTTATGATGTACTATATGCTGGCTAACTGAACATAACAAAAAAAATAAATAAAAAAAGATTTTCACAATGTGTAAGTTTCCTTATCATTTTCATTTGTTAGAGAATCAAGAAGATAGAAAGAAGTTGGTATTACACAGTGAAACTTTTAAATAGGATGCAACTACCCCTTGGCTGGATCTATTCTCTAAAGAATAAATGCAATCTTATTTAGAATGGCATAGTCTCATAAGAAAATGGAAAGTGACTTACTTTAATTCTGATACCATCAATGTATCCCTTATCTTAGAGGAATTTGACTTCCCATATAAAGTTATATCTAAACATAGTCACTAATTAAAAGACTTCAACCATCAGAAGTTTAGCCAAAACAATTCCCTTCAAAAGTATAGAGTTGATTCCAAATGACTAAAATCTTGTCCTTTCTGCCTCATAGTCACTTTGCTCCCTAATAATAAGAACACAGGGCCTTGATGTCTATCAGTCCAGAAATGGATTCTGCTGATGGCTTATCTATTTCTAGTGAATGGATAATTGAAATTGGTAAATAAGTTTTAGTGGTAAGGGTAAATGTGCATGACAAAATATTAAAATAAAAACATTATACAAGGAATCAAATATTAAATCACAGATAGAAAAAATATAAGTGGAATAGAGAGGGAAAGTACATTATGATATTAATAATTTAATAGTTATTAGCTCTGAGGGGCACCTCAGTGGCTCAGTTGATTAAACGTCCAACTCTTGTTTTCAGTTCAGGTCATGATCTCAGGGTCGTGAGATCAAGCCCTGTGTCGGGCCCCATGCTAGATGTGGAAACTGTTTAAGATTCTCTCTCTCCCTCTCCCTCTGACCCTTCCCACCCCACCCTATCCCCTGCTCAAAAAAAAAAAAAAAATTATTAGCTTTGGGTGATAGGACTAAAACTTTTTTTTTTCCTTTATAGTTTTTAAGATGGGTTAAATGTTCTCTAATCATTATGTATTATTTTTTAAGTCATAAAAATAACATTGAAAAATAAAATCTTTTGGCATTCCATATATAATCTTTACAAATAGCAATTATGATAAATATTTATGAAGTTGAAAATTACAGAAGCAGTAATGATATTACTGGGGAGTTACCTTGGAGTTGAATTATATCCATGGGTCATCTGTTAGAAGGGGTTTCTTAAAATGTGCCACAGACCTTCTAAGTTTTAATTAGTGAGTTCTGAGGGTAACTCATAAAATTTCTGAAATTATATGCTATTTCTGTATCTATATGTCTATGTATATTGTTTCCTGGCTTGTGAGTGATCATAAATGTAATCTTGTTTTTAAATTGTGGTGACATAAATTAAATTAAAAAAAAGAATCTAGAGAAGGCAGAATAAAAGAGGAAAAACCTTGGACAAATATGTACTCTAACTAAATTATATTTGAGAACAATACTAAGGAAAAATCAATTATTTTAACTCCTAATTACCTAAAATTATCTTTGATTATATCAATCCTTAGAGTCAGTGTGTTGGATTATTTTCAAGGTAATCATATCATTCTTTTTTTTTTAATTTTTTTAATTTTATTTTAATTTTATTTTAATTTTTTATTGTTATTGCTTCTCTTAACAACATTCTCAAGGACTACTTTAGTGTTTTTGCATTTCTTTTTGTAAAAAAACAAAAACCAAAAACTATCCCATTATTTATTTTGTGTGTGTGAGAGAGATATTATAGCCCAGTGCCTGTCATTCCCCTGCGGAAGATTTATATCTCCTGAAAGCATTTTGGCACTATTGATTTAATGGTTGTGCCAAAAGAACCACTGAGTAAGAACATATTTTAAACTCTAGCAGTCAGATGACTTATCCTCAGACTTGGAATCTTAAACAAATGGTTCAAGACCAGAAGGAGTAGTTATTCATTCATCCCAATAGAAGTGTCTCACTGATGCTGCTATCAAGACTACTCCTAGAGTTGAAATTGAATAGCACCCCAGAACTCCCTCTATTCTGCCCCCATTCCAATCTTGCCATCATTTCATTTGTATAAGCTCCAAATATTCTTATAATAAATTTTATTTTTGCCAACAATATTCAGGTTTATTTTTGCTGGTTTTGAACCAAAAATACTAATAAAAATTTGCTACTTAAAATGGCTTGCAGACTATGAACTCAGGGGAAAATAGTATTTGGAATTAGTTACCTAGTCAAGAAGGAGAAGAAAGCATTCAAATTCCAGGATGGGACCTACAGAGAACTATGGTGAAATACCAAAATTAGTTAGAGTTTCTGACCACATGGAAACAGGGGACATGTCTTTTGGCAAAACAGGTAAAATTAAAATAAAATACTATATCTAAGATCATATGAAGTGGTTGCATCTGACAATCTGTCATAGTTTAACACAAGAGACTGACAAACTCAAATGTTTAATTTGTCATCTCAAATTTGATCTTATAATCTCTAGAATGGACTATAAATAATTGGGTCAAATTAGTTGGTCCACTTGACTCAAGATTAGATAATTGATCACAAGGCAGATTCCCTTGAGTTTGGAATGAATGATGAGGAATACAGTCAGATTTTGTCCTATTGGAGCTGAGAATTCATGTAGATGGTGCCCTGTTGACCATGTTAAGCTGTAATGGTGCTGAGGAGCCAGTCTCAATAAGAAGATGAGAAAATAAGAGGGAAAAGAACTCTAAGCCTCTGGATAATAGAAGGTGCAAGGCCAGTGTCCATGAAATCTAACTCCATAGTCTATGCCTATCATAGACCAATGGCATCTTTAGAACAATTTTTTTTTTTACCTGAATATTACATTTATATGTTTGTTTTTGGGTGTGTAATCTGAAACTCTCAAACATTCTGTGATGGTCCTGATTACATCTTATTTATGCAGATTCATGTTTGAGTACTGAAAAAAATTGTAAATTTGATTCTACAGATGGTGAATGTCAGTAGAATTCATAATCTCTCTTGCTCACTCATGTGAATATTAGGGCATTATTTGGAGGAAGACTAAGTCCTCGATCACTGAGATAGTATTATTTGTAGGAATCTGAAAGTTTCTCAAGCCTTAATGTCCCAGGAATGGCTTTCAATGACCTGTCTTTAGAAGCTGTTTCTACATGGATTGCAAGTCTTTGGCTCTCCTTCCCATGAAAATTAATAATAATAAAGATAATAATAATAATTAACTTTCCTCACATTTATTACAAGAGAGATAACTAAATTTGGACCCTAGCATGTATCAAGGGAGCAAGTACAAAATAAAACTCTTAACTATCTATCAGCATTTTTCTGGGAAATGGTTCTGGTAATGAAGTCTCAGGACACTTGACTGAGAAAGGAAGTATGGTTGTAGTTTGTAGAAATCTGAACTAGATATACTTCATGAAACTCTGCATTTAACATAATAGGTCTTGTGCTCGATATGGTTGACTTACGGTTTTTTTTTCTTATTGGTGTTGCCACCTAGAACATGACACTTGATTCTGCTAATTACTATTCTCTACCTTATGTAGATCTGTAGTTATCAAAGCTGGCTGGAAATTAGCATCATCTAGAGAAGAATTTTTTTTAATTTATTTTATTTTATTTATTTAGTAATCTCTACACCCAACTCACAACCTCAAGATCAAGTCACATGCTATTCTCACTGAGCCAGCCAGGCACCCCCATCTAGAAGAGATTTTTAAATATACCATTTCTGGGTACCATTTCAGGAATTTCCTATTTATTTGTTTATTTCAATATGACTTCAATCTTACAGAAACATTGCAAAACCAGTTGTAGAATGTTTATCAGTTTGGATTTGTCTGATGTTTCCTCATGAATAAATCCAGGTTATTAATTTTTTGGCAGAAATATCACAGAAACGATCCTAGTTTATTTATTGTTTTCTAATTGCATTTTATCAGGTGCTTTGCAAGTTCTATGTGTCCAATTATGTAATCTTTGTTAGCCAGACTAAGGTAGTGGCTGCCAATTTTTTCTACTATAAAATTACCCATTTTCCCTTTGTAATTAATAATTATTTTATAGGAGATATGTTGAGATTATGTAAATGGCCTATTTCTCATTAAACTGTGACTCACTCATTTTACCATTTATTATTTTGTCTTGACTGAATTAATTGTATTGAGTAAAATAAGTCTGTTATGCTCAACTGTCCCATATTTGGCCAGTGGGAGACCCTTTTACCTGACTTCTGGATATGTTACATAGATCATTTGTGGGTTGCAAAGTTTAAAATATTTATTCTCTGGCTCTTTATTAAAAGTTTGGCTACCTTTGTTATTTAATCAAGTACATTTTTTCAGGTGTTTGAGATGCCACAATGGAAAACTTCATGTTTGGTCTAGTAGGACCCCAAATCCATCTACTGTTCATGACAATTTCCTGGTTATATATAGCTAGAATTAGTAACCTTAGCAACCTGGTAGATTATCAGTATTTGCATTATCTCACCCATAAAGAAAAGGCAATTGTGGAAGAAGGGAGTTAGAATTAGTATACTACTTCTGAGAGTTTAATTGAATATTAAGTAGCTATACATGTAAGTGTTCATCTAGATGGGTAGCTGACACTTAATAAATGTTAGCTATTATTTTCATCCCTAGCTTTCCAAAGCTTTCTTGTTCCCACTTACTCTTTAGACATTTGTGCTTGCGCTTGAACTTCTGAGAAGCCATGATGCTCATAAGCTAACATTACAGTGCTACAGAATTAAATTTAAAGTTTTGTGTTTGTCTGTTTTAGTGTCTAGTGGAATGCAGATAATAGCTTATGTTGAATATTTCCTCCTGTAAAATTATTTACATGGAAATGTTTATATTTTCTATTGAAGAGGAATGAAAGAGATGGTATGAATTAGAGTAGAATTAAGTAAATTAAATTTAATAAATAAAGGTACTATTATTTATAGTAATTTTTAACAAATAAAAAAGGTGTTTGTGTGAAGGAAAATGAAGATTTTTTACACTTTTCTTTCTGTATTTCATAAAAGACAGAAATCCTAAAACTGAATCATCCAAGCTGGAGCTACACAGTGGTCTAAATTGAGAAGTTTCTATCTTAGCCCTTTGTAGTACACACCATAAATTCTCTATAAGCACATACTTCTTCCACATCACTGCGATCACTTGCTTTTATCTTTGCACTGTCATTTTTAAAACCTGAAGTGAAGGACCATTTCTTACATTTTAGTCTTCCTAAAGTTAGAACTTGGGCATAAGACATTTCAGCTTTGAAGTTCCAAGTGGTCTTAGAGTCAACACACAATAAACCATATAACTAAAAGTGCTGTTTTATGAGTTTAAAGGCATTTACTTGCTTTTGATATAAATTATGAATTCTTCTCCCTTGGGACTTACATTGCAAAATAAAATATATAGATCTTTTTTGAGCAGACACATAAGTCAAATTATATAAGCCTGGATTTTGAGATCAAGAAATTGTGAAACTATTTAACCCACACCACTAATTTTATTGCACATACTGAATCATTGTATCATCTGCATTAGGATATTAGTGTTGGAATATTGTCCAAAAAGTCATAAAATAATTGCATTTTGAAAAATTTTAATAGTTATTATTTGAAATGTGGAATTTTAAGAAAAGCAGAGTACGTTTTAAACTTAATATTTTATAATACCACTATAATTTTTTAAATTTACTATTATTTTCACCTAAAAGTAACTATTATAGAAATAATTTTATAATGAATTATATTATACAGAATAATTTTCAAATAAATAAAATAATTGTTATTCAAGACATAAAGACCATTATAGTAGTTTGTAACATCATAGTGAAATAAAAGAATATATGAAACAGAAAACCAAATACCATCCATATTTTTCACTTAAAAATTAATTAAACATCTTCTTTGACCATGAATAATTGAGATATCTGAAACCATGTTCATAGTCATAAGATAAGTTTGGAGATATTTTGTTACTTTCATTCATAAGAATAAGATCCTGATGCTCCAGTCTCAGTTTTGCCATCTCCTACTTAAGACACCCTGGTTAAATTATGTAATTTCATCAAATACTGGTAAAAATGTCCTTTTCTATTGGTAAAAATGTCCTATATCTGGGGCTCAATTTTGGGTCATGTTAATAGAAGTAAAAAGTATTGTGAAATGGAGTAAATCTGGACATATTTGACCCACTTTTAAAACATGTTATGAAGGCTAAAGAGATCTGTAAAATACTGGTGAGAACCTTGAGCTTGATCTCATGTGAACCAAAACTTTTATTATTTAAGCAATGAGAGCACAAGAATATAAAATTAGCAATAACAGCAGTGATAGCTGTCATACAGCTTCTTAGATTATATGGTCCCTTTCTTCTTAAATGATCAGAGCATTTAAAAATCTTTATACTATTTAACACAAATTGAAATTCAGTGAGACAATGTAAAAGCCTATGACATGCTTAAAAATCTACAGTGAGTAAATTAGTAGTAAAGTGACTCCAGAATGTCAATATCTTTCTTCTGAAATTCAACTCAGTGTACATTTTAATAAAATATCTGGACTCTTGGCATTATGAAATGTCCTTGGAAAAACTTCTTTAAGAGTCCTGCATGTATTTTAATCCACTATTTTAGTAGGGTTCATTACACCTTCAACTGGAGGCACAGGTTATCAGTTTGTTTATTCAGAACGTATGTGGGAGTTAAGTAGTTATGCATGCATAATACTCTTCATCTAATCAGTATATTATTGGTTTATTTTTATTTCCTTTGGAAAATACAGTGGAAAAATAGTGATACAAAACTGTAACTGAGTTTATACTGGTCTATAAAAACAATAGAACCTAGAACATTTTTCGACTAGATATTTTCATTTTTAGTTAAAACATCATATAGAACTTATTTTTACATAAAATTTACGTAAACTTTTACATAATTGTTGTTGACTGACTATTTAATACTATGAAGCAACATATTCTATAAACCACTATAAAATCTTTTAGGAAACAAAGACAACACCACCATCTTTCAGGCTAAAGGGCAACGTCATTAATATCTTAGTAAAAGCATCTTTCAGTGATGATTGACATATTGAGATAGAATTATCATAAGATTCCTGTGTTTTCTTAGGAATATATCTCTCACATGGTAAGTTTTATCTTTGTATTCCTCATCCTTCTAAGATATAAGTTTGGAATCAGTAACATAACTAGAAATTTTCGGGGCGCATGGTGTCTCAGTCGGTTAAGTGTCTGCCTTCAGTTCAGGGCATGATCCCAGGTCCTAGGATCTGGCCCCACATCAGGCTCCCTGCTCAGCAAGGGGTCTGCTTCTCCATCTCCCTCTGCCCCCGTTCCCCACTTGTGTTCTCTCCCTTCTCTCTCAAATAAATAAATAAAAAATCTTTAAAAAAATAACTAGGACTTCTCCTCTAAAACGAGGTCTTCTAATAGCTTTCTTGAAATATTTTCTGGTAAACACACATACATTGATAATTTTTTATCATGAGTATGTGTGTCAAGCATATTGAGATTTTAATATACCAGCATTTAGCTGATATACACTCCTATTCCCCATTTATTTTCTTAAACTTCTCTAAGAGTATAAATATTATCTGTCAGTTGATTTTTGAGATTTTATTCAGTACAGATTTTCTCTACTACATTTCAGTTGGGAAAAAATATTTCTATTTGAGCAAAACAAAAAATCTGAAAGGAAGAACTTAAGTCATTACTTATCACATCAATGTTTCCTGCTTTTAGTTCACTGATCTCATCCCTTCCTTTGTGGTACAAATCTTAACTGGTTATTCCAAACAAGTGAAAGGGATACATATATTTTGACCTATACGGTACTTTTACTAGAGCCATGTTTTCCTTAGGAAATACTAAAAGGTAAACAGAAATAGATGTTTTAAAGGATTTTTTTCTAGAGAAGCATGTTAAATTTTGTGGAATACAGTATATATTCAAATGCTATATGTGTTTCATTGTAAATGTTATCTAAATAAGTTAATCAGTTAAGATTATTCAAAGCAAGGTAAACAATCAGTATAATTTAGAAGAGGCCTATTTTACTCTAATGTGTAGTTACCTCTAACTTCCAATAAATAAAATAAGTGAAACAATACATTAAAGTCTACTGATACTGGAATTGAAAGTTTTGATCTTTCAAACCTTGAATAAAGTAGTAGAACTAGTTCTAAAATTGACATGGCATTATTTATTTGCTGAACTTAGTTCTGGATAAATCGTTGGAAATAATTGTATTTGAATACTTAGGCTAGCCATCGTTAGCTATTTAACAAATGAAAAAGCTTCTTAAAACATTATCTGTTTCTTCTCTTCTCTCTTGCTGAATCATCCCCTACTCTCCAACAATCATTTGAATTTCAGATCTCATATTTTTCTCCCTCTTTAAACTCACCTTTTTCCCACAGTTATTTGACTTGTTATTTAAGTTCCTCAAACATGCCAAAATTGCCTCTTGCCTTTGTTCTAATTGCCCCGACTGCTAGAGTGTTTTTCCCTCCCGTTTCTGTCCATCTTTGCATGGGTGGTTCTTTCTTGTCACTCTGCTTTCCAAGTTTTTATTGAAATATTTCCCTGTCCATGTCAGCAAAATACCTCCCCAGTCACTGCTATCATCACCATTAATTATCCTGATTATTTCTATTTAGTTGACATTGTACTGATTAATTTTTCTTAAACTTGTGCCCTACAAAGATTCATGAGTATTGAAGGCATTATTTGGCAGGCTGAATATTATTCTCTAGCATGTGCAACACAACTTGGCACATAGTAGGATGCTCAATCAAAGTTGAAAGAATAAATGAAAGTTGAAAAAAATGAATGAATAAATGGAAATGTTTTGCCTATCACATTGCAGATATGAAAATATAATGATCACTGTTAATGAGAAAATTGAAGAAAAGGCACGTTGGAGGAAATATAAAGTGGTACAAACTGTTTGAAGGGAAATTTTTCAACACCTACGCAAATAAAAATATAGATATTTTTGTGTCTTGTAGTGCAACTATGGAAAAATGATTTTTCAATGCATTAATTTTTACTAATTTTACTAATATTTATATTACTAACTAAAATGTATGAAAATAATACAGACATTAATGAAAAATCATTCATTTAACTTTTTTTTTTAGCACTTCTTTGGTCAAGACATCCATCTGGCATTTGGGTTACATCAGAGAAAGAAACGATATCTGCCTTGACACATTAAAACAGAAGAAAGAAAATAAACATTAGATATAATAAATCAACTATATCATAAATAAATGTTATTTAAAAAAAAATAAGAGCTGAGTAAGTAGATCTGCAATCCCAGAGAGAACAGAGAGTTGTATTCATGTAGAAAGATCTTAAGGGATGGGGTGACTGGGTGATAGACACTGGGGAGGGTATGTGCTCTGGTAAGCGCTGTGAATTGTGCAAGACTGTTGAATCTCAGATCTGTACCTCTGAAACAAATAATGCAATATATGTTAAAAAAAAAAAAAAGAAGATAGCAGGAGGGGAAGAATGAAGGAGGGGAAATCGGTGGGGTAGACGAACCATGAGAAACGATGGACTCTGAAAAACAAACTGAGGGTTCTAGAGGGGAGGGGAGTGGGAGGATGGGTTAACCTGGTGATGAGTATTGAGGAGGGCATGTTCTGCATGGAGCACTGGGTGTTATGCACAAACAATGAATCATGGAACACTACATCAAAAACTAATGATGTAATGTATGGGGATTAACATAACAATTAAAAAAAAAAAAAAAGCTTAGTTCAGAGGAAAGGGATTGATCCAAATGGTTACATGAACATCTCAGGCAGAAGCAACAGCCAGTGTAAAATCCTGAGGCAAAGAATGCCTAGTGAATTCATAAAATTCTTAAAGAAATCTGAGGCTGCATATACTATTCCATTGATCTGATTTACATGATAGGACTTACAGAGAATATATATATATATATATATATATAAGAACAGATAGAATGAAAACAATTAAAGAAAAGTTACCCAAAAATTCTGAAAAAATTTTTTTGTCTGAAATTTGAGATTTTTGTAATATTTTATAGGAAAACTTTGTGAATAGAGAACCACTATTAGATATATTCTGGTACCATATTCCAACTGTAAAATGTTAAAGAAAGTACTTAAAAGGTGGTGTATGGGTGGCTCAGTCAGTTAAGTATCCAACTCTTGGTTTTGGCTCAGGTCATGAGATCGACCCCCACGTCGAGCTTCATGCTCGGCATGGAGCCTGCTTAAGATTCTTTCTCTCCCTCTCCTTCTATCCCTCCACCCCCTGCTCATGCTCTATCTCTCTCTCTCTCTCTCTCTAAAAAAAAAAAAAAAATACTCAAATGAATATATGATACAATAAAAGTACAAATAAAAGGGAAAGTTCATCAATGAAGATTATGTTTAAACAAAAAAGATATGTCTCAAGAGTTCAATGCGTATTTAAGTATAACAAGAGTGTTAATGCAATATAAAATTTTTCTTGAAATGATGTGCAGGGATTTGAGGACTGAAAACCTCCTAATATCTTTTATAAGCCAACAACTCAAATGCCTGCTTTGTATATGGTGAAAAATGAATAGAAAAGAAGAACTAAATTTTGAGAAATAAATGTCTACTCCCTGAATGTTCCTAAACAGATTCCTCATCCCTTTCCTTGTTCCTCTCTGAGGGATGTTAAGCAATTGGTGAATTTGGGAAGGAGGGGAAGAGATCAGCTCCATATTTCCGCTTTTATCGGTAAGTAATAAACAAGCTTCTGTCAGTAATAAATAAACCTATATTTTAATAAAATAAATAAGATTAAATAAATTTTGGCTTTCATCTTCTTCATTTCATTTCTCAAATTGTTCAAAACTGAAGTTAAAACAAAAAAAAGGGTAACCATTTATTGAAGACTTTCTCAGTGACTATTACTTAATTGTGTTTATTTGAAATACTGAGATATAAAATCAAGAATGGAATTTGGGCAGCTAAACATGCATAAACAGAAGAAATTTTAGTAGAGTCAGCATTCACGACTTGGGCCTTGGATTTATATACCTGTAGCCTGCTTTCTACTTTGCATATTGTGAGTCTACAGACCAGATGAGTTTTTCAGTTCTGCAGTTGTTTTTTTAGGCCTGTGGCCTGGGTATGAGTCTTAGATTTGTAGTAACAGCAGCTTATGGTGGCTCTGTATGGAAGAGTTGATAAAAGCTTCAGGGATATACTCCGGGCCTCGCCCAGCTCTGCTTTAGAAAAGAGGGGGAGTTACATTGACAAAGCAAATGAGTAGCTTTAGGAAGAGAAAAGGTACCTACTATAAGCAAGGAGAAGCCAATTTAAGTAATAACCATCAGGTTCAGTTTTTCTAAGCCTAACGTTGAGTGGCTCCATGTACTATGGTACCTTGCAAGCAGACCCCAAGCAACAGTATGGGACATTTACAAGATACAGACCTGCCTAGATGCAGGCAGGGCCAGGGTGTTGGGTACACTTTTCCTCAGTACAATGATCTGGAAAAATTTTAACTGTGTAGAATATAAAGTCTTGGGGGCGCCTGGGTGGCTCAGTCGTTAAGCGTCTGCCTTCGGCTCAGGTCATGATCCCAGGGTCCTGGGATCGAGCCCCGCGTCAGGCTCCCAGCTCGGCGGGAAGCCTGCTTCTCCCTCTCCCACTCCCCCTGCTTGTGTTCCCTCTCTTGTTGTGTCTCTGTCAAATAAATAAATAAAATCTTTAAAAAAAAAAAAAAAGAATATAAAGTCTTGGTTATTTTTTAGGCCTTGATAGGCTAAAGAGTATTTTAAGGCTAAGGCACTGATTTCAAAGTGCAGCATGAAATACCTTTGTGCCAGAGCCAAAACCAACAGCCAAGAGGTAAGAATTGATATTCAACAACCAGAAAAATATTGAGAGACAATATCCTGTAACTGAAAGTAGAGAATCCATAGTAACAATAACTGGGGAAATGTCCCTTAAATTTTGTGACAGTTTTATTAAATAAATATATAATATGCGGAGACATTGGAAAGGTATTGAATTTCTCTATGCCTTTCAAGACTGTACAGCTATTGTAAGTGAGAACAGAATTATTGCCTTTGACTAGAAAGAATATGCCCAGAAATGTGTGGAATTAGGACCCCACAGAAAGGTAGGTGAGACATATTGAAATGAAATCAGCAAAATAGGCAGGTTGTGTCCTCACCTGGGTTCAATAGGGAGCCTATTGGGAGCGTATCTCCTCTGTAGGTGATATGGTTAAAGTGAATATTTTGTTAAAGAGATCTAACAAGTAAAAAAAAAAAGAAAAAAAAAGAGAGAGAGAGAGATCTAACAAGTTAAAAATCATCGAGAGTATATAGACATGCAAATGTATTGTCTCCCCCCAAAAAACAATGAAAAGCAAAATGAAGGTTATATTCAGTTACAGCAAACTGTATCAGTCCTATATCCTGACAAAAGGAAATAAATGGATTTATACAACAGGATAAACCTAATTTAACTGAGTTTTTCAGAAAGGTACTAAGTGTAATAGAAATAAAATCTATCCCACAAGGTTTGTCCCATTAGTTTAGAAAATGACATATGAGAAAGTAATGTTAAAACATTAAAAACTGGAAGAATCACAGTTTTGAGATGTACATGGCCGTGATACGGGTGGTAGTTTGTATTCTATAGAAGCCATGGAAGCAAACTTAACTAGGAAGTTTCTGAGGAGAAATTCTTCAGTTGATCAAAGCTGAGGATTAGGATGAAATCTCTGTTGGTGATGGGTTTCAAAGGTCTAAATAATTGCATAATAAATGGCAGAGAAAACAGCCACTGTGCCTCAGGATTAAGAAAAAAAAAAAAAAAGCTTACAAGAGTGTGGAGGCTAAGATGCTAGGTTGGTACCATCCTCAGTGCAATACATATAAAGTTCCAGAAACATGGGACTCAAGATGAAACAGAAATTAAGATGTTCTGAATATACTGAATATAAAATAAAGGCACCTTGAATTATTTCTGTTAACTGAGGCTTCATCAACATGACAAATTTTTAAGCTTTGCAAAAAAAGGCAGCTATGATTCATCCGCGTAAGTGGAATCACCCCACAGATATTGCACACGCCTAGTACAAAGTTAGCATGATGTTGAGAGATTTATCAAAATAAGTTTAAATTTAGAGGTTTTATATTCCTGACACTTCTATCCATTGATTATCATGCTCATGATCTGCTGTGGTCTGTTGCAATATTTTAATAGTTTTGGGAACGTTATTTCACCTGGGATAACTATGATAGGGCTTGATGACTGGGTGGTAGGCTACTTTTCTAAATCTTAAGGGTATTAGGAGAGGATAATGGTGATCTTTCCTTTTCTTATTTCTGATCTCTATAAAATGAGACACTTGACACTTGACCATTTCAACTGCTATAGGTTTAAGAATTCACAATGTCTTCTTCTGTCACTTCCATAATGACTAGAAAATGAAAGTGGGGAGGATTATTTCTTAGATTTTGATATAACTTAAGAATTTTATCTCAAAAGGGCAAGATAATTTAATTTTGGACTTTAATTTTTTTTTTAAAGATTTTATTTATTTATTCATTAGAGACAGAGAGAGAGAGGCAGAGGGATAAGCAGGCTCCCAAGGAGCAGGGAGCCCGATGCGGGACTCGATCTCAGGACCCTGGGATCATGACCTGAGCCGAAGGCAGACACTTAACCATCTGAGCCACCCAGGCGCCTGGACTTTAATTTTTTTTAAGATGCAGTACAGCATAATTCCTTTTGAGAGGCAATGTTTCCTGTTGAGGAAGAACCAAACTCTTGATCCATTGTCTGGATTCAAAGGCAAGATCCACTACTACTAGCTAGGTAATCTTGGATAAGATGCTTAGCTGTTCTGCAATCTTGAGATATCAGTAGGATCAAACTTACAGCATTTTTGTGAGAATTAAATGAGATGTTATTTATAAACTACTTTGAACAGTGTCTTGTAGATATTAAATACTTTACATGTGCTTATTTCTAGCATTCTTGCATATGAAATTCCAAGTGAATTTAACATTTATCTTTACTTTATCCTGGATTTGATAATAAAAAGGGTTTTTTTTTTAATTCAATCAGGATAATTTTTAAATTTTCAGTCGGTATATATTTGAATATATTTAGGTAAAATTTTGAAAGTGTGCAAGATGCATTAACAAATATAGATTAAGGACAATGTAATAACCTTTTCAACTTACCTGTTACAAAGAATGTATTGTTTAGTATATACAATTAAAATTATTTGATTGTTGAAGTAGTTTACAGCCCTAAAGATGTCTTGAGAATCCAAAGAAAGACAACTAAAGAAATCTTTATTTCTCTGAAATTCAAAAAAAAAATCTAGTTACAGTTTTTGCTTGTTCAGCAATTTTCTCTAACAGCAATTTGCTTGCTAACCCCACTAATCTATGCATTTTTTTTTCTTTAAACAACACAAACTTTATCCTTTGCTCCTAAAGAGTACTTTTACTTTTCACACACAATGCACATTTCATAAACTCATTTAATATCTTTACCATCATCATACCTAATTGTGGTATTTATCTTTATGATATGCATAAAAATTCCTTTGTATGCCAGAATTTTAAGTCAAGTGTATGTTTTCATAATTAAAGGACTATAATACATAAGGCATGGAGCACTAAAACCAAAACTCTGTGAAGAAGTTTTTATGTGTTTATAATCAGTTGAATCTGGAAAATAACACTTCCAATTACTAATCTTAAATTGTGTCTCTTCCCTATTGCGTGTAATTTAGAATCATTCTTACTAATGAAAACTAAATGGTAATTAATCATATGAATGCTTGTTGAGTAAGGACTGAAGAAAATATAATAGCTATAGGTTTCTTCAATTGTGAAAGTGTCTACTTACTTATTTATAATTTGTGCTTTAGTTTGGTAGGCACAAAGACTTGAGTTTCTCTGCTTAAAAACAAATGGCAACATACACAGTAGTTTTCTGTTTTCAAAATTATATGAGAGTCACTTGAAGAGATTTATCTCACAATTTTTGGTTAAGATTTATATCTATTATCTCTGCTGATAATTACCTGAAATATTTTATTTTCATTAATATTAAAAACATTAGGGGTTTTGCATATCCTCTAGCAAAGTTCAACTGTAGAAAGTTTTAAACTGGTTTTACATTTTTGCTGAGTTTTCTCTATTCACAGATTCATATGTTAATAGCATTTAAGTGTATTTTATATTTGAGCTTAATAAAATAAGATAATCTATAAACTGAAGAATTAATAAAATGTTAAGACTGAGTTGAGGTCAACTGTCTTGTTCTACTAAAGAGCTATTTAGGGTGTGGGCAAAATTACAAGCTTAACTGAAGTAGCCTTTTACTGATGAAACTAGAACTAGAATGTTAAAAGCAACCATCGATAGAAATAACAAAAAAAGCCTGGGAAAAGAAGGAGAGACACTTCTATGAGCTAGATGTCTAGTGCTAGTCACAGGGATGCCTGCAAGTATGAGCACTGAGGCTACTAGTAGGCAGGGTTGTTGTTGCTAAGATCCAACTGTGGGAATGTGCTTTCTAATGCAGAACAGGTCTGATAGATACTAGCAGAATATATGCAACTGTAGTTTTCTCTCATTGCTCTAGAGATTCCTCCAGGAGACTATTTGAATCAG
This sequence comes from Leptonychotes weddellii, assembly GCF_054177405.1. NCBI lineage: Eukaryota > Metazoa > Chordata > Mammalia > Carnivora > Phocidae > Leptonychotes > Leptonychotes weddellii. The sequence continues at coordinate 56,791,901 of NC_138370.1, read as the reverse complement.
TCAGCAAGAATGAGGCTCCCTTAGATTTGTGTCATGATATAGAAGTCTCTCTTTTTCAATAAAAATAAGATAAATAAGAGATTCAACACTTATGGGTTCATAATTCTTGTCCTGGACTCTGCAACGTCTTCACATCTGATTGTGTATTAACTGTATGTTCTAAACAAAAAGAATGTGAACCCCTTATTTCTGATTCATCTTTCATGTATAAATAGAAGTACATTTCACAAATTTTTTTTTAAAGATTTTATTTATATATTTGACAGAGAGAGACACAGTGAGAGAGGGAATGCAAGCAGGGGGAGTGGGAGAGGGAGAAGCAGGTTTCCCACCGAGCCGGGAGCCGGATGCCGGGCTCGATCCCAGGGCGCAGGGATTATGACCTGAGCCAAAGGCAGACGCTTAACGACTGAGCCACCCAGGCGCCCCTACATTTCACAAATTTTAAGAGTCCTCATTTTTCTCTCTATATAAGTAGATGAGGACTCACTTTGTGAAATGTCCAGGTGCAAACATATCAATTGTGTACTTTTCTGTAGGCTCAAATGTACAAATATCTTTGATCCACATGAAATTTCACTTTATGAAAATAAGAGGGTCTTATATTTCTTTTAAAAATAGATTACACCTGGGGGCGCCTGGGTGGCTCAGTCGTTGGGCGTCTGCCTTCGGCTCAGGTCATGATCTCAGGGTCCTGGGATTGAGCCCCACATCGGGCTCCCTGCTCGGCGGGAAGCCTGCTTCTCCCTCTCCCTCTCCCCTGGCTTGTGTTCCCTCTCTCGCTATGTCTCTCTGTGTCAAAGAAATAAAATCTTAAAATAAATAAATAAATAAATAAAATAAAAATAGTTTACACAAAAACAATTTAAATGTTATTAAATCATTCAGGCCTTTTTGTCATGTTAGAGATCAAAGACAAGAGTTTTCTTACTCTCCAGATGATCTTTTTGATATTGTGCTTTTAATATTTTTTTTCATATACTCTTTCTCTGTTAAGATCATGACATTTAGGAATCCCTGGGTGGCTGAGCTGGTTAAGCAGCTTCCTTCAGCTCAGGTCGTGATCCCGGCCTCCTGGGATCGAGCCCCACATCAGGCTCCCTGCTCAGTGGGAAGTCTGCTTCTCCCTCTGTCTGCCGCTCCCCCTGCTTGTGCTCTTTCTCTCTCTCTGACAAATAAATAAAATCTAAAAAAAAAAAGATCATGACATTTATTAAAATAATATCTTGTAGTATTAACAGTGGCTTTCCTAAATCTGCAGATAATTGACAACATAGGCCATAAAGATACAAAAAAAACAAAATGAAAAAAACAAAACAAAACAAAAATACATATCCTTATTGAACAAGGAAAAGCTACTTTGGGTAATATTAAATTTTTGTTTCCTCATATTAAATGTATTATCTATTTTCAAGCTAAAAGAAAAGTATAACATCAATACAAAATTAACAATATGCATGTCATTAGGGTAAAAAAATATGGTCATCTAGGAGATGAATGATTCTATTATAAGCTGTATGCTTAAACAGATATGATTTTTTTTTTATTTAAAAGATTTTATTTATTTATTTGACAGAGAGAGAGAGAGCGGGAACAGGAACACAAGCAGGGGGAGTGGGAGAGGTAGAAGTAGGCTTCTGCTGAGCAGGGAGCCCCATGTGGGTCTCGATCCCAGGACCCTGGGATCATGACCTTAGCCAAAGGCAGACGCTTAATGACTGAGCCACACAGGAGCCCAAACAGATACGATTTTTTTTTTTTTTAAGATTTTTATTTATTTTTTGACAGAGAAGGACACAGCGAGAGAGGGAACACAGCGGGGGAGTGGGAGAGGGAGAAGCAGGCCTCCTGCCGAGCAGGGAGCCCGATGCGGGGCTCGATTCCAGGACCCTGGGATCATGACCTGAGCCGAAGGCAGACGCTTAACGACTGAGCCACCCAGGCGCCCCCCAAACAGATACGATCTTAAATATTTACACAGAGTACAATCTTTAACACATTGATGTATCATGCAATATGGTCTTATATACTATTTTAGTTTAAATTAACAGGATGGAAAAATGCTAACAAAGTAACTTTTGTTTTTCAATTTAATTTATATTTTCAAAGAATCAGCTTCTCATTACATTGATTTTTTCTATTGTTTCCTTATTTGCAATTTAATTGACCTTTTTCTCAAATTTTTATTATTCCGTTTATTCTGTTTACCTTGGTCTTAACATTGCTCTCTTTTCTCTAGTCTCCTAAAGTGAGAGATTAGATTATTTATTTTAAATATTGTTTAATATAAGCATTCATGTCATAAATTTCCTTCTGAGCACTGTTTCCTCCCTTGAATCCCACAGATTTTGATAAATTCTATTTTCACATTCATGTAGTTCAGACCACTGTCTTAATTTCTCTTAAGACTTCTTTGACTTATGAGTTATTTCTAAGTGTACTGTTTATTCTCCAAATATTTTGGAATTTTTCAAGTATCTTTCTGCTATTGATTTCTAATATTTTCATCATGGTCTGAGAATATACTTTGCATGATTTCTATTCCTTGTAAATTTGCTCAGGTGTATTTTATGGCCCAGAATGTGGACTCTCTCAGTTAATGTTCCATGTGAGTTTGAGAAAAATTTGTAATTTGGTGTTGGCTACAGTATTCTATAACTGTTAATTAGATCAACTTGATAAATAGTTCTTTTAGGTCTTCTGTATTCTCACTTATTTTTGGCCTGATTGATCTACTATTTATTGACAAAAGGATATTGAATTCTCAAATTATAATAGTGGCTTTGTCTGTTTCTCCTTTCACAACTGTAAGTTTTTGTCTCAGGTTTTTTGACTGCTATTAGGTATATAAATATTTAGGATTGTTGTGTTTTCTCAAAGAATTGACTTTTTTATCATAATGTAATGCTTTTTTTATTCCTGATAACATTCCTTGGTTTAAAGATTGATTTATCTATAATTAACATAGTTTTGTCAACTTTCTTTTTATTATTATTAGCCTGGTATATTTTTCACCAATATTTTACTTTTAGCATATATAAATCTTTATATTTAAAATGAGTTTCGGGCACCTGGGTGGCTCAGTCGTTAAACGTCTGCCTTCGGCTCAGGTCATGATCCCAGGGTCCTGGGATCGAGTCCCGCATCAGGCTCTCTGTTAGGCAGGAAGCCTGCTTCTCCCTATCCCACTCCCCCTGCTTGTGTTCCTGCTCTCGCTATCTCTCTCTCTGTCAAATAAATAAATAAAATCTTTAAAAAAATAAAATAAAATAAAATGAGTTTCTTGTAGTCAATATACATTTGGGTTTTGTCATTTTTACCCACTCTGACAATCACTCCTTTTTTAATATGTGTATTTAGACACTTTAAGTGATTATTTATATAATTGGATTAATACCTACCATGTATGTCACTTTTTTCTATTTATTACATTTGCTATTTTTTCCCTTCTATCATTTTGCCACCTCTGGTTTTAATTGAGCCTTTTATAATTTTATATTTCCATTTTTATCAATTCTCTTAGGCTATTGATTATATTTCTTTTTAAAACAGATTTAAGTAATTATTCTAGAGTTTATAATACACATTTTTAACTAATCTAAGTGCAGCTTCAAATAACAAAATGCCCTGTCATGTATAGGGCAGATAACTTAAAGCATCATATTCCTAATTCCTGCATCCCATCCCTTGTGACATTGCTGTCATTCATTTCACTTCTCCATATGCTTGAATCACCCTAAAATACATTGTTACTATTGTTATTTTAAATAATTTTCTTTTAAATCAATAAAAATAAGAAATAAAATATTTTATTTTATCTTCATTTATTTCTCCTCTGATGCTTTTCCTTTCTATATGTACATCCAAGTTTCTGACTTACAATATTTTTTTTCTGCCTGAAGAATTTTAAATGTTACTTGCAGTGAAAGACTGAATTTTGTCAATTTTTGTTTGTCTAAGAAAGTCTATTTCTCCTTCACTTTTGGATGCATAATTTCAATGGATATAGAATTATAGGTTGATGGTTTTGTCCTTTCAATATGTTCCCTTATTTGTATTATTTCTGATGAGAAGTCAGCTGTAATTCTTGAGCTTATTCCTTGATATGTAAGGTGACTGCCTCCTCTCTGGCTTCTTTCAAAATTTCCTCACTGTCTTTGATTTTCTACAGCTTGATTATGATTTATCTTTTCTTTCTTCCCCCTCTGTTTTATTTTATTGTGGTGTTTATCTTGTCTAGCCTTCCTGAATTTCCAAATCTGTGGTTTGGTGTTTTGCCACTAATTTGGAAGGTTTTGGATCATTAACTTTAAAATTTTACTTTTATTTTTAATAGTTTTATTGATAAAGAGTTTCTATAGTATAAAATTCATTCATTTAAAGTATGCAATTCAATGGTTTTTAGCCTATTTGCAGGTATGTTCTACCATCACAAAGTTAATTTTAGAGCATTTCTAACATTTCATAAAGAAACCCTGTGTTCTTTAGACATTGTCTGCTAGCCTCCATCCTCTCCTCCCTGCCCTAGGTAACACTAACTTTCTTTCTGTCCTTATTTCGGATTTCTCTTTTCTGACATTCATATCACTGGTATTGTATAGTATGTGTTCTTTTGTAACTGTCTGCTTTCTCTTACCATAATGTTTTCAATGTTTTTGACCATTACTGCTAAAAGTATTTATTCTGCACCTTATCTCCCTTTTCTTCTTCTTTTATTCCAATTATACATGTGTTAAACTTTTATGCATTTGTCTCACTCTTCATGGATGTTTTATTCCTTTTGTTTTCTATCTTTTTTTTTCTCTTTGAATTTCAGCTTAGGAAGTTTCTATTGACATATCTTCAACCTCCTTGATTCTTTCTTCAGCTGTGTCAAATCTACCAATAAGCTCATCAAAACATTCTTAATTTCTAGTAAAGTGAGTTTTTAAAATTATTATTTCTAGCATTATCTTCTGATTCTGCCTCAGAATTGTCATCTCTCTGCTTATATTACTCATCTATCTTTTACATGTTCCCTACTTTCTCCATTGGGGCATTTGATATATTAATCATAGTTATTTTAAATTATCAGGCTGACAACTCAACATCTTTGTCCTATGTAAGTCTGGTTGTGATGATTGCTTTTCCTCTTCACAGTGGTTTTTCTTGCCTTTCAGCATGCATTGATTTATTGGTTAAAAGCCAAGCATGTTTTATTAGGTAATAGGAAATGAGGTAACAGGCCTCTAGTGTGGGGTTTTATGTTAACCTGGCTAGAGGTTGAAGTGTGTTTAAGGTTTTCTATAGCCATAAGTACCAAAGGCTTCAAAGTCCTTCACTGTCTTTGTTTTTGTCTCCCTCTTGACTTTGAGCTTCTTTACTCCTCCTCAAAGAGGAGCAGCTCTTTCAGCTATAATCTTGAAAAGCTGTAATCTTGAGAACTCTTGGCACATAAGAATTTTATCCAAACCTTTGAACTAACAGATGACCAAAATCTAACCTGGCTTCTCAGTGGCATGAAGCTGTCACCCTAAGATGGCTTCAGTTCTCCCATCCAAAATGTTGCCTGAAAAGATCAAAGCTGACATGAGAATTTACTGTTTATTCTAGCCAACATCTTTTAGGTCCCTGGCCTCCTTCTTTTATTGCATTTACCAAAAATGGCTTACAACTGTGAATATGTATCTTTTACAATTCAGAAATATCTTTCTTTAGGAACTGAGAACCATTCTTTTGAAATGTGGTCACCAGGAAGTACGGGCCTCTTTTTCCTAGTCTCTGTGGGAGGTTAGGGTTCTAACTTAGGTAATTGCCAGCTAGCAAACACAGCTGGACCAATCACATTTATATTTACCAACCCATAATTTTTACATTTCTGATTCTTCTGAGCCTCCACTTATTCCCTTCCCACATTCTCCTTTAAAAATACCAAGCCACCTCTGCACAAATTGGAATGATGCTCAGGTTTTTCCCCTACTCTCTGTAGTTACTGAATAATATCTGTTTTCACCACTTTAACTAATGTCTGGCTGTGTTTATCTTTAACAATCCACTGTTATTACACTGAAGCCCTGTTTGTGATAAAATATGGGGAAGGGGCAGTCTATAATCCTTCAGTTGAATACGTCTTCCAATGGGGCTATGTTTAATGGACAAATTTTCTCCGGTGGTATAGCTTTTTCCCTCTCTGCTCCTCACTCTCTTCCCAACCTTCAGTGTTCCCAATCAATTTCCTTAAATCTCTGACAGCTGTTGACTATGTTTTTGTTTTTTTGTTTTTTTTCTTCTTTTCTTTTCCTTAGGAGGAACTGGAACAGTAGAAGGTATTGGAGTGAAAGGAAATCCCTTCTTCCAGTTTGGATGAGGATTAACCATATTTTTTCCTGGTAAGCCTTTGTTATGGGGAAGGCTGTAGGTATCTTTCACAAAGATCTATGTTTCCTCTCCATCTGCCAGGGCCATGAAGGTATCTTTCTCAAATTTTCACCATTATGAGAGCCTGGTAGGGTTAGGGGAGGGAAAACCCATGGCCATTTGGATACTTTCCCATAGGACTTGCCCACAGAATTCTCATTTTTATGCTATTCTATACTTAACCTCCAATAATTCATCAACAATACCATTAATGTGTTTCGATCAGATATGGCTTCATCAGGCTCTGCTTCTGGTAGGCAGATTTTGGCTGTGATTATATTCACAAAGGATGTTGATTTTCAGTTTGTTTAATTTTCCTTCTTGTAAAGAGGGGAGTGGTGACTTTCAAGCTCTTTACACATCAGAGTTGAAATTTCAAGTCCTTCAGTGACTTTTTTTTTTTTCTTTCCTCTATCTTTCCCCTTGCTTACCACTGGCAACTACTAATCTTGTTATTTTCTCCATAGTTTGGTTTTTTCCAGAATGTCTACAGTTGGAATACTACTGTTTGACCATGGTTTTCTTAGGGAAATGCTACTCCTCACATTTTCCATGGAAAGAAATGAAAATTGTTATGACATGATGTGAAGACTGCTAGATAATTCCAAAATTAAATATTATTTCGTATTTAGGTATTTTCAGTCTTTTGTATTCATTTTAATATTAACAAATGCGATAATGCTACAGTGTTAAACACATTTATAAATTTATACTCTTTTCACTAATTTATGTATTCTACTTTACCTCTGTACTCTGCCTGATAAACACACCAAAACAATTAAGTGATCAATTTAGTAAGCCAATCTTGGTATTTTTGTCCAGTCTTTTCCAATCTACCTATAACGTGCATTTATCTAGACTTGTTTAGATATGTTTATTTCTCCAACATTCTTAACACTTAACAAACAATACATTTATTTAATACGTTAATACGTTTGTATCAATATTCCTAACTTGTGACATTTGACAAAGCATAGAGCTTTTTGGGGGATCATAAATGTAGGAAAGTACTACTAGCATCTAGTGGGTAGAGACCAGCGATGCTCCTACAAATTTTACAATGCACATAATAGCCCCACCTCACCTCCTAAGAGAAAATTATGCAGTTCAAAATATCTACAGTGCTGAGGTTGAGAAACCTTACTATAATCTGTCCAAACTAATGATTGTTTGACACAAATTTCAAGGTATAGGGAAAACACTCATTTAAAGTTGGTCTCAGTTAACCTATTGGGAAAAGGATCAGATTGACTGAAACATAATATATATTTTAAAAAAAACCATGCTAAACCTTTTTTTCTGATGTGCCAATTTGGATACAAAACACTCTTTTGATAATATCATTTTTATAGGCAGAAGCCAATGTTTCAAGTCCTTAGAGTAATTGTATTCATTATTTGAATTTTTGTAACATCTTGGCAATGGCATCTCTGATGTATTACATAAATGTTACTTCCTTAAAGGGATTTTCCCTGTTATGCTGTAGCTATCACTACACTCTCATGCAATGTGGTTCATTGATCTTTTCAGTATTTCATTTTCAGCTGTTTGAAATCTATCACAAAGAGCAATTTATGTTTCTCTTTTCCATGATATTGCTTTCAACCCTCCATCCTCCAATTTTTTTTTTAAACATTTGTTTATTTCATGTCTCCAAGTCTTGACATGTATTAGGGACAACTAATAGTATTACCATAAAATATATTGCAATAGTTATGTCACAATTTACTATGGTTACAATCCTTTTCACAGAGTCTACAAAGAGATATGTGTATATTTTGAATGGACCCATTCTTCTGATTTAGAGTCAGAATAATTTTGAGAAATTCAAACTTCTATTAGGTAGAAAGTAGCTAAACTATTTTTTCTATACACATGAATCATTTAATATATTTTTTCTTGACTCAGATAAAGTGACTGACATATTTGAACAATGCTGCAAGAGTGAGCACATTGGTATTGATTTACCTTTCCTGGCAGAATCTGAATTCATTCTGAATGAAGGTGTGTGTCTCTGATTGCTGTCTCTAGGTTCTCTTGTTTTTTTTTTTTTTTTTAATAGTCCCTTGAATTGATATTTTATCTTTTGTCAGATCTAACTAGATCTATTCTAGTCAGAAGCTAAGTCTGTTTCTATTTGCTTTTAGCAGAGCAGTTACAATTTTGTGTTCTTTTTGTCGTTATTCATGGGGTCTTTTCTAAGTCCCCTTTGCATGTAAATTTCACTATTTTCCTTTGTTATTTGAAAACCTTGTAAAATACATTCTATAATACAGACTGAATAAATAATTTTATAACCCCAAAGAAGATCTGAATGACACATGGTAGATTTGTATACTTAGTAACTCTCCCAAAAGATTCCTATTTTTTTTGTCATTAAGTGTAATACATCAAATATCCAAAAATATAGTCATAGTTTTGCTTTGTTAACTAGTAAAATATATCATTTTAGAACATTTTTCTAATAATATTATAAAGTATTATCCTTTTGGAAAAGAAAACAAAACTTCCATAGCACTCCTGATACAATCTAAACACCTAAAGATGATTAGATAGAATCATATAAGCTTTGATGTTTCACATAAATTTTACTTGTTTCTTGGGTCAAAGAGATAGAAATCCAAAACTAATTATAAGTAGAATAACTTAACTGAGGGACTACCCAGGGTTAGATTATACCCCTTATTTCCCTAGATGTCACTGATAATTGCTGGAACAAATAATACAAATATCAAAATAGTAATAAGGAAATTTACTGATATGAGTGCTTTGACAAGAATTACCAACCAAACTTTATGAACTGTCCAGAATTTATCAATAGATGTGAGCACTAGGGGATTCTGGAATTGATATATAGACCATAGTATATTAGGGCTATCCATCATCAAAATATTACTTAAATTGACAGAATATGAATATTTACACCAGCATGGAAATATCCTGAGTGAGGGGGATCAAAAGGGCTTTGGTTTCTTTCATTGTATTTCAACAATGTTATTAGGAAATTGGCTTTGGAAAAGACATCACAAAATACAACAACACCCACAATCTTTATAATCCTTTTTAAATCCTAAGCAGTGATAGTGTTACAGGACTTTTGTTCCTTAGTGCCTGTGGTTCTTGTTCACACCATTTCAAAGAATGAAGAAGTAGACCAGATGAAGAGTGAGGGACAGCAAAGCAAAGTTTATTGAGGGATAGTATAAAGCTCCCAGAGAGGGAGGGGGCCTGAGAGGGTTGCCATTTTGGCTTTCAAATCTAGGGGTTTTTATAAGCTCTTTTAAGAAACTATCTTAGGCGTTCTGAGTGTGGAGCCCTGAGGATTGGCTGCTAAGATGTGCCAATCAAGGCTTTGATCATGCACCTATCTATCTATTGGGTTATTGTTCATGTGTTGCTGGTCTTTTGGGCTGACATCTGGAGACTAACTGCCTCAACTTGTGATAGTGACCCATGTTTTATGGTTAATTGTTTTGTTTCAGGATGTTTTGCAAAAGTCACTCCTGCAGAGGCTGCTAGACAGGATGCGATTGTGGCCTTGTCTAAGTTGTAAAACTGGATGCCAATATGGTTTTATCTTCGCTGTTCCAGCTCCCTGTTTTCTTGTTGGGGACCCTGGCCCTGACTACCTAAGTGTCCAATTAATCTCTAACAATAGGCTGACCCCTCTTGAATCTATATACTCTTCATTTCATAGCTCTTCTTTCCTCCTAGGCAAAGGTGGTAAGCAGTGAATAGACTATCATCCTTATTTTCCTTTTTCATTCACATGCGGTAGATGAATTAGAAAAATTATTCTTCATCTCCTATGAATTATATTAATTTTGAAAACTTAAATCTAAAATACACTTTCCAGTTATGACATGAGAAAGGAATCAAGGATTAATTCTCCCATTTATAACTTAAATAAGAAAATACACAAATATCTTATAGAACTTTGGTTATGTGATACATATTAAAAAAGACAAAGCCATGTATAATATATATTTTATGAGTATTATTCCTACATATTCTTTTATTTACTTACCACATATTTACTGTACACTTACTATGTCTGAGGACTAACAGAATTACTATCTTAAACATTTTAAAATTCTTTACTTCTGATATATTTTGGTCATAATTACAAATGCTCAAATCAGAATGATACTCTTCTTCCTTAAATGAAAGCATATTTTAAATTTTGCTCATTTTTTTCTAGAATTTGATGACTTAGAGATGAAATATAAATCTCTAGTTAGAATGGTATTTAAAATATGTTTCTTACTGTAGTTTCCAGTACAAATTGCCTAGCGACACCATTAGTCCAGAATGGCATATTTGTATTTATTAGTTGGTGTACCAATACCTGATAATTAATCAACAGAGAAGAAGCACTATAAAGCTTAAAAGAACATAACAATATATATACCATTTTCTTCATCCTACTGAATCACCAACGTTGTACTTAATATGTAGCATTGTACTTAATATGTAATAGATCCTCAATAAATATTTGTAAATGAGTAGTTATTCTCAAATATGAATGTTTACTTATCATTTTGAATAAATTGAATAAGGTTTTCCAGTCCCAGCATTATTGACATTTAAAGGCATATAATTCTTAGTGTGGCGGTTATCTTGTAGTTTGTGGGATGGTTAGCAGTATGTCTGGCCTTCACCCACTAGATATCAGTAGCAACCCCCCCTCTTTCCCAGCTGTAGCAATCAAAAAAGTCTCCAGACAATGCCAAACATCTTCCAGGGGGACAAAATCATATCCAATTGAAAACCACTGATCTGGGATGATTTCTCATTAATTCTCATAACAGCTAAACAGAATATGGAATTAAGGAGGAAAAACCTCTGATTCATTTGTTTGTTTTCAAATTCTAATAGAATTGATTTCTAATCACAAGCTATTGTTGGATTTGCTTATGATTAGGAATCAATTAGATAGTTATTTATGTTTCTTTTCTTCTAATACTTTGATTTATAAATAAAAGGTTCAAATGAGATCATTATGATCAGCTTCTTCATAACTATTTAATATGTAAATAATAATTATTTAATAAACCTATGTGTCTATGCAAAAGGAAGTTAATATTCCATAATTATTATTTGTTAAGCATATTTTTAAAAAATCATCCCTTCAGCTTGCTATGGGTTTATTTTGCTCTTATGTTTCTAGTTTCTTGAGACAGGAGCAAAGATTATTGATTTGAAACTCTTCCTCTTTTTTTTTTTAATTGAGATATAGTTGACATATAAAATTTTATTAGTTTCAGGTATACAACATAATGACTTGATATATGTATATATTGTAAATGACCACCACAATAAATCTAGCTAACATTCATCATCTCACATAGTTATATTTTTTTATAATAAGAACTTTTAGATCCATGCTCTCTTAAGAAATTTTAAATATATAATACAGTATTATTATCTATATTTGCCATGCTGTACAAGATGTACAAATATGTTGGGCAATTTTTTAATTTTTAATTTTTATCTACTCTAGTTATAGCAATCTCACAGAATATCCTACATCAGTTTCATTGTTAATATATTTCAGTGAGTTACTGTGATTAGTAAGCTCATAGGCATGCTTTTGTTATGAAATATATTGTTATTTCTACCTCATTTGGGCAGTAACTATGCCTTTCCACTTCCGACGTCTGCATAATGGGAATAAGCAGAGTACAGTAACATCTTTAATTTTTGTTGCTTAAATAGCTTTTTGTATAATGAGAACATAGGCAACGGTCTTCGAAGTCACAATTTTCCCAATGACTTTCAGGTGCTCTAGAGAGAAAAACATTAAACCTATAGGTTGCTTTAGATACCAAGTTGTAGTACACCTAGCAGTATGGCTAACCTAGGAGGCTGTTTGCATGGCTTTCAGAGCATTTAGGTAATAAGCTTGGTCTAGTTCCACAGCTTTAAGACCAGAACTGTGGTAACCTGAGGAAGATTCACTGATCTGGTGAGACCAAGAGTTCTTTTTTTTTTTTTTT
>NC_138370.1:56740181-56779006 GCF_054177405.1 Leptonychotes weddellii | reverse complement strand
TTTTTTTTTTTTTTTAAGATTTTATTTATTTATTTGAGAGAGAGAGAATGAGAGAGAGCACATGAGAGGGGGGAGGGTCAGAGGGAGAAGCAGACTCCCTGCCGAGCAGGGAGCCCGATGCGGGACTCGATCCCGGGACTCCAGGATCATGACCTGAGCCGAAGGCAGTCGCTTAACCAACTGAGCCACCCAGGCGCCCGAGACCAAGAGTTCTTAATGAAGCCTGAACTTAAGTCTGTTTGTTTTATTACACTTTTCATTATAGTCTTACTATATACTGTAAAATGCTGAGTTAATTATGTGTATCTTCCCAGATGAGATAGAAAGGACTCCTGCCACTTATCCATTCTTTTCTCCCTTCTCCTCTCTCTCTTCTTATCCCCTTCCTCCTCTTCCCCTCCCTTCTCCCCTCCCACATACAAAGACTATGAAGAACTGCCCAGTCTTTCTGTCCAATACGGAAGGACTTATTTCAGGAATGATGGCTTCTAACAACTCACAGTTAACCACCTCCAAGAGCTGTCTTTGGATGAAAAATGCTGCCTCACATTAGTTTGCCCTTCTTCTATAGGGCACCTGCCTCTAAAGATTTTTTTTTTAAATTTTATTTTATTATGTTATGTTAATCACCATACATTACATCATTATTTTTAGATGTAGTGTTCCATGATTCATTGTTTGGGCATAACACCCAGTGCTCCATGCAGAATATGCCCTCTTTAATACCCATCACCAGGCTAACCCATCCTTCCACCCCCGCCAGAACCCTCAGTTTGTTTTTCAGAGTCCATCGTCTCTCATGGTTCGTCTCTCCCTCCGATTTCCCCCCCTTCATTCTTCCCCTCCTGCTATCTTCTTCTTCTTCTTCTTTTTTTTAACATATAATGTATTATTTGTTCCAGAGGTACAGGTCTGCGATTCAACAGTCTTACACAATTCTCAGCGCTCACCATAGCACACACCCTCCCCAATGTCTATCACCCAGCCACCCCATCCCTCCCACCCCCCACCACTCCAGCAATCCAAAGACTTTTTAACTCAGGGAGAAAAAAAAGGCCTGGCCTGTTGTCTCAATTCATGACAACTAGGAAGGTAGGGTTGCCAGAAAAAATATGAGACACTCAGTTAAATTTTAATCTCAAATAAGCAATAAGTACATTTTTGTATGTGTCCCATGCAATATTTGTAGCATAATTACACTAAAGTATATTAGTGTATACTTACAATAGAAATTTATTCATTGTTTATCAGAAGTTCAAATTTAACTGGACATCCTGGATTTATATTTGCTAAATCTGGTTGCCTTATCTAAAAGACCATGCTAGAGATCCCTACCCAATCTTACCTCTCTCTAACTCTCAGATAGGTGTTATTTCATGGAATTCTTCTCAGTAAACTGCTTTCATTTGAATAACAGTCTCAGTCTGTTTTCCAGGGAAACTTATCTATGTCAATTGGTAAAAATTATGGTCCAAAAAAAGCAGATGCTAAAATGAAATTTTTGGAATAAAAGCATCTGCTAGCCAGTTGGCAATAGGAACCCCATCACTGGTGGTAGATGGGGTACTGAGAGTCCCTGACATGTAGTAATGGTACAGTTATTAAAACTTCCATGATAATAAACCAGGATGGGATACTATGGGGTGGTGGGGGAGGCATTGGTTGGTGAAATATCCCATATCTCTGCTATTAGAAAAAATTCAAGAGAAAGAGTAATATGAGGACTACGGAATGGGATACTGCTGAGGCCATTAATACACTGGAGGAAAAGGACAATGAAAGCATTAGAGTGATTAATCACTAACTTAAGGCAACACAGACCATAAATATAAAATATAATCATCTCCCACATCCAGAGGGCAGAAAATATTAATATTCAGGCCTGGAACTTAATTAGAAGGATAACAAACAGAAACAGAGCATATGATAACAGAAATGCAGAAAAATTAAATCCTCAATCCAGAGTGTTATGCCAAGGGTAAGAAGCTTATGATGAAACATAGGATGGAGAATCTGGGTCAGAAATCCCAAATCCCCAGATTTTTTTTAACACTCTGAGCCTACAAATATGGCTTTTCTTGTTAAAGCCTAGTGCTTGTCCCTTGTTTGAAGATGATGCAGAGACTTTTATCTTTTAAGATGACTTACACTTCCTCAAGATGTACCCTAACCTCCCTCATGCCCACTAAACAAATAAGTAAAGATAAGCCTCAATATATATTATTCAGAAAGATGTTACTAATAAGTGTTCCTGCTAAGAGATGAATGAGACTGTACTGCAATGAAAATGTAGGGCCTAGCCTATGTGCACTGTCAAGAACCAGAAGCATATTCATGGGACAAGGTCCAAAAGAGAGTTGACAAAAGTGGTTAAATATGAAGTTGGATAAAAAGAGTCTATTAGTCTGGGAGCACTCTTTCTGATTAAGGATTTCATACCCTACAAAGACCCTGAAATACAGGGTTAGGATCCTGTTGGATGACAATTGGAAAACTGGGAAAAATTATGGTCCACACAAAGTTCAGTAGAAATGCCAGAATTTCTACATGGGGTGGGGGAAAAAGAAATAAAAACCTCAGTAAAGACAACAGGCTAAAGCAGATATACTATGTAAGATTGGAAAATCTACCAGCTGACTATTTTCCCCCCAAAAGTCCACATTTACCAACATGGTAAGGCAAACACTGTGATAGGGTCACCAGGGTCATAGGATCAATGGTGACTCCTTATATAGGCCGTGGCTGATAGCAGTTGCTTTTTAGAAATAGGGATAATAAGATCTCAGAATAATAGAGTCCAGGTAACAGTACATATCTGTTAGAAAAAATAATGGGCACAATTGTAGAAATGAGCAGAAAAAAAAAAAAAATAGAGTGCAAACTAGGAGCCAGTCAGAGAGCTATGGTGATTGTTAATAGAATACAGTGTCCCTAGGGACAAAATAGAAGGCAACTTTTAAGAGTATTTTTTAATTTGTGCAATCAAAAGAAATGAAGCATGGATGATTAGGATATAAGGGCAGCCAACCAGATAAAACATCATAATTTCCTACATAGTTTGCAGACATGTGCCAGCTTTAAAATCCAGAACCCATTTACTGAAGAAAAGGGCAGTTTCCCATGAGGAAAGAACCTTCAATACCAGGGAAAGTTTATACGGAAACTATCACTAATGTTTTTCCCAGTAAAGCATGTGGTCATTTGTCTGACAACTGTATACTGACAAAAGAGGGATACTAGACATTTCAAGAACTCTTTGATAGAGATTCAATTTGACATTAGTACCTGGACATGCAAAGCATTTCTATAAGCCTGTTGTTAGTGGAGACCTTATGAAAACAGAGTTTTGATCCAGGTTTAGCTCATAGCATTGAGTATGTCCATGAACTCCTCAATAGTGATTTCCCTGATCTCTCAAATTATAATTACAATAAAGGTTCTAGGTAGTTTTCAGAATATCATCACTAGCCTGTGAGGTAAGAGCTATCGTAGTTGTGAAGGCCAAATTGAGGCTGTTGAAACTGGTCCCAACCCTACCAAGATAGTAAGGCAAAAGCAATGTTGCAACTTAAGAGAAATGGGAGAAATCACTGCCATTCTTAAAAATTTAGAGTATGTTGATCCTCATCATATCCCCTTTTAAATTACAAATCTGGTCTTTACAATAACCATATGGGCCCTGGACAATGGCAGTGGCCTAAGTAATGGTCAGATAGATCTTTGCTACAGCATCTTAACATCTATCCACACATTTGCTCTATCACCATTGATCCGGAAAATGTTTTGTTTTGCTTTGCTTTGCTTTGCTTTGCTTTGTTTGTTTTTCGTTTCTTTGAGGGAAGGGACCAGAAGCAGTTCTCATCGATGTGGAATAAACAACAGAATATATTTCATTCTCATCCAAGAATTATACTAACCCTCTTGCTCACTCCCATAATATAGCTCAAAAAGACCTATAATATCTGTACACCCTGCATAATAGCACATTATTTCTTTCTATTGATTAAATTGTGTTCATTAGACCATATGAGTACAAAGTGAGAAGAACATTAAAGGCCTTGATGAGGATGGGTGTTAAATTCTTCAAAAATTCAGGACCTACTAGATTAATGAATTTTCAAATAGGTCTTGTTGTCTGGGCATGTTTGGACAATACAATTCTCATCAAAGTAAATGATAAATTATCAAATTAATACGTCTCATATGTCTCATCACTAAAAAAAAATATAGTATAATAAAAACATTTCTTCTCTAGCTCACACTTACGCTTACCTGGTACGTAGGAGAAAGAAAGTTAATACCAGCGGTTGGAAGCAAATAATGGCATGGCTTGGTTCAGAGATTAGTTGTCTAGGTATTTGGATGCAAGTTGAAAATGGCCTATTATTATGTTACTGTCCCACTCAGAGGTGGCCCTGAAAGATAGCAGTGGGTGGAAACCATCCCAATGATTAGAGGTTTAAGCCATGCACACTGACTTTGAGTGTATGTGTAGAAAAGTGGTACACAGATTTATGGGTAGTGTCAAGCTGCTGGGCTCTGTGATCAGACTTTTAAAGGAAAAAGGATTAGAAGATAAAGGACAAAAAATTCTGTAGAAGTATGTGCAACGACTTTTGGAAGTGAACATGAATTGTCAAGGTCTTTGTATTGTATACTAAAGCCCATCAGAGATGTCATAAAAGGAAAAGGCATTAAACCAACCAACAGGCTTGCCTGGGTGGCTCAGTTGGTTAGGCGTCTGCCTTCAGCTCAGATCATGACCTCGGGGGCCTGGGACTGAGCTCTGTGTCTAGCTCTCTGCTCAGCGGGGAGTCTGCTTCTCCCTTGCCCTCTCCCTCTGTGCTCACTCTCACTCTCTCTTAAATAAGTAAATAAAATCTAAAACAAACAAACAGACAAAAAAAAAAAAAAAACCTCACAAATAACAACAAAACCCAAGTAGATGGAATGACTTGGCAAATTAACTCAGTCAGTTTCTTTCATTGGCCATCCCCAGTGGTAATATACTGGGCTCACAAGTGGAACAACCATGTTAACAAAGATGGAATCTGTAAATAAACTCAATAGCATGAGCTCCCATTCATCAATGAAAATTAAATTAGTGTTGCTGCTGATTTGCAAAGCAAAAGACCCCAACACTGAGCTGTCAAAACCACACCAGTACTCAAAGAGAGCAATCAGCCCCTTGTTGACAAGTTAAATACATAAACACATTGAAACCATTCATCTCTAAAAGGTGCAGGGATTTTTATTGGACAGCATATGTTACAGGTATGGATTTTCCTTCCTTGACCACTGAGCCTCAGAGACCACTATTATCTAATGGTCTTCAGAGCATATGATCAACTGACACACGACTCTGCAAAATATCACATAAGATAAAGGAGCACACATTCCTGCAATTGAACTTTAATGATGCACATAGGATCATGGAACTCACTTGTCCTGTTAAATACAACACCACCCAGCAGCTTCCAAACATAATGATGGGAAAACTTTTGAAGGGCAAACAGAGGCTTCAGTCTAGAAATGATATCCTCTAGATTGGATTTTACCCTCAAGGAGATGCAGTTTACAACTAAATCAGTGACATTTAATGTCAAATAAATGTATCTCTAAAAGGTAAGAACACAGGGTTCCAGGAACCTGGACGTGTAAGTAAGAGTAACTTTATTTACCTTCAATCTCAATGACCCATTTGGGTAATTTGTTTTCTATTTCTGTAACACTAGGATTTATATATGTAAAGATCCTATTCCCAGAGAGAGAATACTACTGTCACCAGACACAACAAGAATCTCATTACATTTTAAGTTTATGTGTTGCCTGGTCACTTTGGGCCTCTCAATGATGCCAAGAGATGAGAAGGTATGGAAAAAAAAAATCAATATCTAGGCAGGAGTAATTTTCTCTGATCATCTCTAAGAGGTAATCATCTGTTATACAATAGGAGCAAGGAAGAATACATTTGACATCCAGGTGATCTATTGGGGATTTCTTGTTATTCCCCAGTCCCAATTCAATAGCAACTAGACACGTGTAAGAACTTTAAGAAGGATATGACAGCTAAAGGCTCAGATCCCTCAGGGATGAGTATCTGAGTCACTCCAGACCAGATAAGCTATGTGCTAATTTGAATTTTCTAAGAAGCAAACAATAAAAAGGAATGCAATATCTAAAGGCTTTAGGAGTGGAGAGTGAAGGTGGGGGCTACACCTATAAAGGATAAAGTAGAGAGGTAGCAGGGGAAGCCTTAATACTATGTGTAGGTCTGACACATATGAGAGAAGGAAAGGCAGTTTGTTTAGGTAGAGCCTCAAATAGCAGTAGAGCTCCAAAAAGTCTCAGGTATGCTGATTAGGACCTTTTAGTGAGCTTCCTCTCAGCTCAAGTACTCTGGCTCTGCTCAGTCATTTGAGGAAGGTGTATAAGAGTATGGCCTCAGTGGGAACCCTGGAATGGAACCAAAGAGGGGGCAGCTAAAACTTGTCAGGCAACCACATTACTTGTAGTGAGTGCTCTTAAAGAGAGGTCTGAGTAGATCATCTGTGGCAGACATAATTCGTGGCGGCCACAGCCACCTGGACAAGCAGAAAAGGGAAACTAGAATAGGTATTAAAAGGGGAAAATAATGAATATCAGCTGCACACTGAGATTAGATGCAGTGGAAGACTCTGTAGCACATCTCACCATAAGCTATATAAGTTCCCCCAGGAAAAGAGCACATCCAGAATCTTTGAGCTGTTCAGAGATGGGTGATTTTATTATGTGAATCAATGCATTCAAATGACATAAGTGGTAGACGTAGTGGTTGCTTCAGATACCAAATTTCCCATTCCAGTACTTAGGCACTCATTCTCTGGATTCAAGAAGTGATGGCTAGGGCGCCTGGGTGGCTCAGTTGGTTAAGCGACTGCCTTCGGCTCAGGTCATGATCCTGGAGTCCCGGGATCGAGTCCCGCATCGGGCTCCCTGCTCGGCAGGGAGTCTGCTTCTCCCTCTGACCCTCCCCCCTCTCATGTGCTCTCTCTCATTCTCTCTCTCTCAAATAAATAAATAAAAAAAAAATCTTTAAAAAAAAAAAAAAGAAGTGATGGCTAGCAGCTCACAGCTGAGTCCTTTACCAGGAATAGTTTTTGCCCCAAAAGACATGCAAATCTACATTTCATAGTGTGTTTCCTGCAGAATCCAACATATTAGACATATATATATAGTAGATGTATGTATGTATATCACACATGCATGAACACACACACACAGAATATGAAAATAATCATGAATAATGGAGTGTGAACTTCCAGAAGTTCCAATATTATCCTCACACATGCTCACATTTATGATTTGAATTCCTGCTAAATGAAGATCTGTGTCTTTAATCACTCACTATATGATTTATTGCTTTTTTGATATTGTAATAGCCTTGTATAGTGATAGATGGTAGCTACACTTTTGGTGAGCATAGCTTAATGTATAGAGAAGTTGTGACCATGTATACAACTGAAGGTAATGTAACAACCTGTGTCGACTAGACTCAAAAACAAAACAAAACAAAACAAAAAACTAGGGGCGCCTGGGTGGCTCAGTCAGTTAAGCGTCTGCCTTCGGCTCAGGTCATGATCCCAGGGTCCTGGGATTGAGCCCCGCATCGGGCTCCCTGTTCGGCGGGAAGCCTACTTCTCCTTCTCCCTCTCCCACTCCCCCTGCTTGTGTTCCCTCTCTCGCTGTGTCTCTCTCTGTCAAATAAATCAATAAAATCTTAAAAAAAAAACAAAAAACTAAAGTTTTAGTGTTTTTTATAATCCTCTGAATTGATATATTTTTTTATAGCTCTGACTAGGTCTACTATGGCAAGAATCTAGTTTTTTTGGTATTTCATTTTTCAGAGCAGTTGTAGCTAAAATTGTACATGCAGATGTATCATTTTTTCTTACTTATCTGTTTATGGGGCTATTCCTAAATTCTCTGTTCTTTATATTATTCCCTTTTATTACCTTTGCAGCAGCTTTTTTAAAAAAATAGCTTTATTGCAGTATAATTGACATATAGTAAGTTGCACATATTTAAAGTATACAATTGATAAATTGCAACATATGAATATACCTGATATAATCACCACAATTAAGGTAATGAAAACATTGCCAACCCTAAAAGTTTCCTCATGCCTCCTTATAATCTCTCCCAGCCTCCCCTCATTCCAGCTGCCAGGCAACCACTGATGAGAGTTCTGTCCCTATAGATTAGTTTATATTTTATTTCATTTAAATATCTAAAGTAAATAATGAATTTTATTCAAACATAATTATGTAGTATACAGTCTCTTTGTTCTGCCATCTTTCACTCAGCATAAATATTTTGAGATTCATTCAGTTTGTAACATGTATCAAATGTATATTCCTTTTATTTTTTTTTTAATTTTTTAAAAAGATTTTATTTATTTGAGAGAGAGAGAGAGCATGAATGGGGGGGAAGGAGAGGAAGAAGAAGGCCTCCAGCTGAGCAGGAAGCCCGATGCAGGACTTCATCCCAGGACCCTGGGTTCATGACCTGAGCCAAAGGCAGATGCTTAACCGACTGAGCCACCCAGGTGTGCAAATGTTTATCCTTTTAATTGATGAGTCATATATCACTGTATGGACTTACCAGTTTATCTGTCCATTCATCTGTTTCATAGACATCACCAAGCCACTAGAGAATGAGAAAGTAACACAAAGTAACCTGGGAAAATTGTTTCTTACAATGGTGAACCCTGCCATTTTGAAAAACTACCCTACCCTTTACTTTAAGCCAGGGAGAATTTTAAGAGTTCTTATCATGATAATTGTGCAGGAAATTGCCCAGATTAAATAGAACTCCTTAAAATAATTCTCCCACTCTGTGAATCAACGACATCAGTCAAAGATAATAAACATTGAGGTCTTGGCCAGAAAGCAATATGGCTTTGACTATAGAGTCAAGGGATTTCCAAGACTAAAACTGATGCTCACAATATAGATGATCTTGCTATCTAATACAGGGCCCTTAATATCCTAAAAACATTCACATTTCATTTGGGTGAGCCTTTAAGCAGCTTTCACAATTTACCTTGCTTGCCTGAAGCTTCTCTCTCCCTCCATGCCCACTAATCTTTCCTTTTCTTTCTAGCTCTAACTCCACTTATTTAAGGAGCAAAATGAATGTATGAGGCTGAGACCTCTCTGTCCCCCAACGTCCATATGCACTTGTGAAGTAATTCAGGAAGAGGAGGGACTCAAACTTTTATGGCTTTTTTGAATACAGGCATCAAAGTCACCATCCTACAAAGTCGCTTAGGGCAGGGACAAGCTGAATTTAGTTAATTAAGTTAGGGCAAAGTTTGCAGTAGAGTGAAGAAGCTAACACAACTGTGTGAGTGAGGCCATTTGGGTCAATTCATTATCCTACTATTATGGCTTCATTTACTGAATGTATAATTGCTATTGATGTTTCATATGCCTATACTGTGAATGAAGGCATTCTCCCTATCAGAAAGAACTGCTTTTAAAGAAGTGCTATACCTTTGAGGCCCCACAAACCTAATAACCCATTTGAGCTATAAGTCTCCATGACTGATGATTTTGCCAATTGGAGCCTCAAGCGAAGAAGGCAGCCTCCATCCAGGGGTGCCCCTTGATATTGACTCATCACCTGCCTGATGTAGATACTGAGAACATCTTTAGAAAAAGCAGCCTGCTACTGGGCTCTTCCAAAACAACCCCCTACCTCTGGAGGCCTTGTGACTCTCTGGCCTGATACTTCCATTTTGGAGGCTGAAGTGGTCATCTCAAACCTAAAAACTAACAATGCAGGAAAGTTCAACAAGCCTTATTTGTCAAATGGAAATTATATATTCAAGAACGTAGCTGGTCCGGGGCGCCTGGGTGGCTCAGTCTGTTAAGCGACTGCCTTCGGCTCAGGTCATGATCCTGGGGTCTTGGGATCTCAGCGGAGAGCCTGTTTCTCCCTCTCCATCTGCCTGCCACTCTGCCTACTTGTGCTCTCTCTCTCTCTCTGTCAAATAAATAAATAAAATCTTTAAAAAAAAAAAAAAAAGAACGTAGCTGGTCCGATTGCAGGGACATCACAGTTTTACATGAAAAAGTTTTCCTTTGGGGAAAACTTTCTCACTCTCTTGATGCAAGCAAAGCCACTGGTTTAACAGGGCCCCAAATTCACAGAGGTTCCCTGAAATGCCTGGGCATGATTCACTGATGGTTTGGTTAAACTGATAACCAATGCTGTCCATAGGGTTGCCTTTGCCTGCTCCTTGTAGTTGATTAAATTGTCCTTTCATCCCAGGGTGCCTGGGTGGCTCAGTATGTTAAACGTCTGCTTTCAGCTCAGGTCATGATCCCAGGTTCCTGGGATCGAGCCCCACATCAGGTTTCCTGCTCAGTGGGGAGCCTGCTTCTCCCTCTCCCTCTGCTGCTCCTCCTACTTGTTCTCTCTGTAAAATAAATAAAATCTTAAAAAAAAAAATTGTCCTTTCATCCCTTCTTTGGGGCTAATTTTAGGGCCTCAAAGTTGTTGACATTATTTATATTAAATATTGATGCTTCAGTCCAATCAGCTGACTCCAAGAAATGCAATTGTGATATTTAAAACTAATCATTCCTATACTATTTGCAATCTAACAATAGTGTGTCTTTCATCACAAAAGCCATTCAACAATGGGTTGATAGTCAAGGTAAACCATCCATACCATCCACAGTCATTTATTAAATATTAGAACATTTTCCTCAGAAATCTGATTCTACCTCCCTCATTCCCTAATACACATACCTTATTAAGGCATTTTGGTCAGTGACCATGCTTATCTTTCAGAAGGGATCATCTGTGTTTGGCCAATTCCTGGATAATTGTCAGAATACAACAGTCTGGGCATTAGAAAGAGTTATCTGAAAATACACAAAACATTTGTTAATATCTCCAGGTATCCTCTCCGTATTCATTCCCATAGCTGTCACTCACT
Source organism: Leptonychotes weddellii (assembly GCF_054177405.1). Taxonomy (NCBI): domain Eukaryota; kingdom Metazoa; phylum Chordata; class Mammalia; order Carnivora; family Phocidae; genus Leptonychotes; species Leptonychotes weddellii. The sequence continues at coordinate 56,768,016 of NC_138370.1, read as the reverse complement.
CCTTGCATGGGGTGAATAAATGCTATTCAGCTGGTTTCATGGACAAACAGGACAGATAGGACTAACTGCCCTTAGATTGTCACTCCAAAATCAAGGACTAGACTCAACTTTTTTAAGTGAATTAAGTGCAAGTCTTACCAGCTGTCCAAGAGGCCAGAAGGAAGTACTGACAATGTGTGTCTGTCACTGATACAGGTTTTACTTGAAAGAAGGCAATGCTGTTCAACAAACCTTTCTTTCTATGGGCAACATGCGCACCCTCAGAATTTACTATTTTGTGTCAAATAATAGTTTACCTCCCTCATGAAAACACAGAGTCGTGCACCTTGGTGGTGGTCAGAAGATACCACCAAGGGTTTAAGAAAACACTATTGGTAAATCATGTTACACTGATAAATCATGTGGATAATTCTCCAAAATGAGAGTTAATTAGGCAAACTTCTTATTAGAAATTACTGACTTGTTATTTAAACAGGCAGTTATCTCTAGAATGGTAATTATCCAATTAGAAAAGATGTTGAAAATTTGTCTCTGACTTTAGCTACAGTGACCAATAACAGCAACTCAGCCCTAGAATATGTTTAGATCAGCCCCACCTTGTTGGACAGAGTTGTGTAAGTGTTCCCTTTGAGCATCTGTGTAATTTTTACTATATATTATTGTACCCAGATTAATGCCTTGGCCCTGCCAGGAAGGTCAATAAGGAAACTTAAGGAGAAATCTACCGGGTTTTGCAAGAGAATCCCTGAGAGTTTACGAGATTTTTTCAGCTGATTGGTTTTGTAACCCTCTGGGACATGACTGAGGTCAATACTGCGAGGTGGCCCCATCCTTCTTCTTTAGATTCCTGCTGATAATAGTCTTAACTAAATGCTGAAAGAGAGAAATTAAACAGACTTGGTTCCAGGCTGTTTATTAGATGAATAAGAATGGCTCATGGAGTACACATACTGGGAAATGTGCCAGAAGCTAAGACAGTGTAGAAATGAGTGGTAGTATCCTTGAAAGGAAATTGTCTATGAATGTTTCCCATTTCTGTATGTCTCCTGAGCAGAGGTATTGTCTACCTTTGTTCTGGCTTGTTTTTTAAAAATATGTTTGTATAGTACAGAGTCTTGGAAAATAGAGTTGGGCTCTATGTAGAGCAAAATGCATGTTTACTTTCATCCTTAAAAGATAAACATAGGGGGGCGCCTGCGTGGATCAGTCAGTTAAGCAGCTGACTTGATTTTAGCTCAGGTCATGATCTCAGGGTTGTGAGATTGAGCCCTTGTTGGGCTCTGTACTGGGTGTGGAGCCTGCTTAAGGTTCTCTCTCTTCCTCTTCCTATGCCCCTCCCCACTCTTTTTTTTTTTTTTAAGATTTTATTTATTTATTTGAGAGAGAGAATGAGAGACAGAGAGCACGAGAGGGAAGAGGGCAGAGGGAGAAGCAGACCCCCCGCCGAGCAGGGAGCCCGATGCGGGACTCGATCCCGGGACTCCAGGATCATGACCTGAGCCGAAGGCAGTCGCCTAACCAACTGAGCCACCCAGGCGCCCCCCTCCCCATTCTTTAAAAAACTATAAAAGATAAACATAGTTCCTTCCTTTAGAAGAAAGGACAGGTGGGCTTACTGTTCACTATAATAAAGATAATGCCTTCCTATAGAGAAGAGTGGACATACTTATTATCTATTATAAAAGACTTGAATTCCCTAAGTTCAGAGTTCCTTTCCTGAAACACAACCCCAATGCATAAGCAGATGTCAGCTGATATTTTTCATGTTGTCCTGTGGGCTTTGGAGCTTGAGGAACCAGTATAAGATAATGCTGATACTCTGGCTACTGTTGTTGCTATGAGCAAGTAAACTTTCCTTTATTTCTGATTCAGGATTTTCATATCTTCTGTAAAGATGCATTACATGTGGTATGCTAGTGTGCAAACTTGTTAGCTGCCCAAATAGGTAAAACCTAAGACACTTCATAGTTCATGACACTGTGTCTTGTCCTTTTCTTGAATTGTGCCACTATTTACATATATCAAGAAATTGGAGAAACCGTGCCTAAGTCTGGAAGTATTGATGTGTAAGGCATAAACCATAAAAAGTGGATAAAGGACAAAGGAGCATTTTGTTTACTTCAAAAAAAAAAAAAAGGAGCAGGGAGATGGGCACGGTTATAACTAAATACTGCTTAGATCCTTGAACTAGAACACAGTAGCTTGTGTTCTAAGATCCCAAAAGAGGGATGGGGTGTATAAACCCTAATATTTATAGGAGGAATCCTGTAAAAGGTTTTTGTAACACAAGTCACACAATTAAGTTTCATATGCAATGTGTTATCAGAAGAGTCTGGCAAAAAACAAACAAACAAACAAATACATTCATCTTTTCATAAAACCTCCAGGAGGTGACATAAATTCCCAGGCACTCCAGGCCATCCCTTTAGCTGAATAAAGATTTAATTAGCCCAAGAGCATTCCTCAGAAAAAGACTTCTAAATGCTGGTTGTGATTGAAAGAAAAGCAAACCAGACCAGGAGGTACATTCAAATAGTAAAACTAAATTAGGCAATGTTCTAGTTATCTATTTCTGTGAAGCCTCCCATAAAAGCTTAGTGGGTTAAAACAGTTTTGTTGCATCTCATCATTTTGTTGGGCAGATATTCAGGCCAGCCTCAGCTGTTTGATTCTCCTGTTCCATGGGACATTGAAATATAACACATGGTGGTATTCAGTTGGCAGATGGACTGGTATGGAGGGCCCATCAATGAGCTTTACTCACATATTTGCATCCTTTGCTAAGATGTTTGGAAGGCTGGCTTAGATAGGACTGTGGACTAAAACACCTACACAATAGAATTAAGGGGACATGGATGGAGTATCATCATTGTTCTCTATGTCACCCATCCAGCAGCCATACTTTACCTTCGTCCTTTCTAATGAAATGTGATTTTATTCAGGTAATGAGTAAATATGCTTAGGAAAATTGGCCCTTCCTCAGGCCCTGTAGGAAGTGTGGATCATTCATTACTGATCACAGTAATCCCATTTTCTTTGCTTGTGGTTATTTTAGGTCTGGGAATCTGAGAGGAGATTTTTTTTTTTTTTTTTGGTGGAGGTTTGGGGAAAAATATATCCTTTAGTGTATAAAATTATACACTTAAGGAAAAAATAAGCCTTTTCTCTTTCCCCAAATTGCTGTGTGACGCTGGAATGTCTGGAGCTGTGGCAGTCATTTTACTACTATTAGGATGTAAAGCTGTGGGCAAAAGCCAGTATGCTGAAGATGGCAAAACAATCACATAAAATGCTTGTGCAGTTTTGCTGACATTAATTTACCTACTTAATTAATGTATTCTGGAATTGCTTGTTATATGAAATAATAAATCTGGATACATTTTCTTTTTTTTTTAAGATTTTATTTATTTGACAGAGAGAGAGGAGATAGCAAGGGCAGGAACACAAGCAGGGGGAGTGGGAGAGGGAGAAGCAGGCTTCTTGCGGAGCAGAGAGCCCGAGCTCGATCCCAGGACCCCAGGATCATGACCTGAGCCGAAGGCAGACACTTAACAACTGAGCCACCCAGGTGTCCCTGGATACATTTTCTTTGGGATAATACTAGTTTCCAATATTTAACAACTTTTAATATTCTGTTACTTGTAGCCAAAAGCATCTTAAATGATCTGTCTATCCTAGTGTGTTATTATAAAGTCAACTTAGTGGATTGCAATAAGCAATATAAAGAATAGAATAGACTAGGTTAGACTAGGCTAGGATAGAGTAGAGTAGGATAGGACAGCGTAGGATAGGATAGAATAAAAATCAGAGTACATTAGGTGTAGTAAGTATCAGATCTGTTTAAAGATATAGTTGTTTCTATTATATATACTAACACACACAGTGTATTATATTCTAGTGAAAATTGCATTTCTTTAAATCTTTTAAATTTCTGGTATTTCATAAACTAAGCCTTCAAGTTTGAATACAGAACAAGAACTTGAGCATCTGAAAGTGGATAGTATTAACATATTAAGAACTTCCTAAAAAATGGGGGTTTGAAATTTGAGAATTCATGGGGGCTGGGTGGTTCAGTTGGTTAAGCATTTGCCTTCTGCTCAGGTCATGATCCCGGGGTCCTGGGATTGAGCCCTGCATTGGGCTCCCTGCTCCACAGGAAGCCTGCTTCTCTCTCTCCCACTCCCCCTGCTTGGTGTTCCTTCTCTTGCTGTGTCTCTCTCTGTCAAATTAATAAATAAAGTCTTAAAAAAAAAAAGAAAATTGAGAAGTCATAAACATAAACCAAACCATTCTAAAAATAGTTGTTTGAATGGGATAGATAAAAAACTGTGTTTTAAAAAATTATTAGTATCTGAATTTCTATCCATAGAGTTTTTACTTTAGTTAATAGGCTTAAAAGTTTACAAAATTATAATCAGAGAACAATCATAAGGAGGATTCAAACAGAGTGTACCGGAGCTATAATTAGACTCTTCTGAACTACCATTGTGGAGAAGATCTACAACTGGTTGGAAAGAGGTATTTCCAGAAAGCCATAAGAGACAACATTGACTGAAGAGGGAAGGGCAGGCATGAAAATCAAAGCTAATGCAAGAAAACCACTCCAAAGCCCTACTCAGTTAGCAAGAGATTTCAAATAATACTGGGATTCAAACCCTGGGCTTTACAGGTGATGTCCACATTTGGAGACTTGAGGAAAGTTTGAGACTGGAATTTTCATCTCAGTGCCCAACATTTGATGGTAGAGAGAAAATTTAAACCTAAGACTTGATGCCCACTTAAGTTACCAAGTGTGAAATAAGCTTTCAAGAGTGGCATCTAGAACATTTTAGGTTTCATATTGCCATTTTCTTACCAAAGATCTATTTTTAATATATTAAGGTAAATTTGCTGATTTATGAAAATATCCTGTAAAATAATCAGTAAGGAAATTGTGTAGTCTATGCCTTTCACACATTTTTTTAAAGATTTTTTAAAATTATTTATTTTAGAAAGAGAAAGAGAGAGCGCATGAGCAGGGGGAAGGGCAGGAGAAGGAGAGAGAGAGAATCCTCAAGCAGACTCCCTACTGAGCAGGGAGCGCCTCAGGGGATGTGATCCCAGAACCCTGAGATCATGACCTGAGCCAAAATCAAGAGTCAGCTGCTCAATAGACCAAGCTACTCAGGCGCCCCCCTTTCTTACATTTTAATTTATCAGGAGTGCTTGGATAAGATGTTAATTAGCAAAGGTAGTTTTCCATAGAACACGTGTGTGTGATTGTGGAAGGTCAACCAGATTAATTCTTTATGAAAATAAAGCAGGGGCGCCTGGTGGTTCAGTCAGTTAAGTAATTGCCTTCAGCTCAGGTCATGATCCCAGGGTCCTGGGGTCGAGCCCCGCATCGAGCTCCCTGTTCGATGGAAAGCCTGTTTCTCCCTCTCTCACTCCCCCTGCTTGTGTTCTCTCTCTTCTGTCTCTCTCTCTGTGTCAATTAAATAAATAAATAAAATCTTTAAAAAAAAACAAAACAAAAAAACAAAACAAAGCAAAGTTTTAGGTAAATTGTTAAAAATTACAAACACAGGCATAAGGAAAGAAATTTTCAATATCATCAAAGTTAAAATATAACTGGCAATTGGAGAAATTTTAATAAGAATTAAAATGTATATTTTATGAGCTTGTACAAATAAATAAATAAATATTTAATAAAGAACACCTAATGAGAGTTTCCTGGGTGGCTCAGGCAGTTAAGCATTTAACACTTGATTTTGGCTCAGGTCATGATCTCAGGATTGTGAGATTGAGCCTCATGTCAGGCTCTGCACTAGACGGAGAGTTTACTTAAGATTCTCTCCCTCTCCCTCTGCCCTTTCCCCACCTCTCTCAGATAAATACATAAATAAAGTTTTTAAAAAAAAAAGAACGCCTAATGAAAATGCTCAGAAGATATAAAGAAGAAATTTCAAAAGTCAATTCTTTTTACATTCACAGATAATTGAATGATAGCCACATAAAACTTAGAATTAATTTTTCCATCAGTTGTAAATATTAACTGTACTGATAGTAAGTAAAATGTATGAAAATAAATACTTTTCTTAAATAAATACTTTCTTACATTGAAAAACTATAAATTAGTGCAAGGTCATTGAAGTGCAAAGAGTCAGCATCTATTACCATTTTAAATGTGAATACCTGTTGGACACAGCAACTCTAAGAATATTTTTTTAAATTTAAAAATAAAGATTATTCAAATAACTTCTAAATATTTAATACAATATGAAATTAAATATTTATTTATATTTTAGGAGCAATATAGACTCAAATATAGACTATTTCTACAGAATATATATGATCAAGTTTAAGACAGACTACATTATTAATTGAGAAATATTACTTCTTATTTAATTAAAATATTTTCACTATCTATATTTAATTTCAATCATTGTCATTCTAACTTTATGCTTTAAAGAGAATGTATTGATACACACACATATAAGTATTTGGATCAGGGATTTTAAAGTTTTTGAAGTTTTTGAAGGGTATCCTTTACTTACACCCAACACATTGTGGTACAGGGTGCTCTTGCCAAGCTGTGGTCTTGGCCTGCTTCCTTCCACATCCTAGTAATGATACCTACAAAGAATGTGGTGGATTTTCCTAAAAAACAAAACCCCTAGCATTCCATATTAAGATGGGAAATACATGTGGTCAAATATTATACATATATTTTTTCTTGATAAAATGGAATTGCAGTATAATGACAAAGATTATGATCATACACATATGTCTGTATAACTCTTCCATCTTGGGCACCTGGGTGGCTCAGTCCATTAAGTGTCTGCCTTTAGCTCAGGTCATGATCCTAAGGTCCTGGGATCGAGTCCCTCACTGGGCTCCCTGCTTAGCAGGGAGCCTGCTTCTCCCTCTACCATTTCCCCCTGCTTGTGCTCTCTCTCTCTCAAATAAATAAATAAAATCTTAAAAAAAATATAACTCCTCCATCTCTTTGTTAGTTACTAGGATGACATTGAGAATATCTCTGGAGTAACACTTAGTGAATTATCTTCTACTTATGAATATAAGCACTACTTCACTATAGATAAGCATGAACCATCTGTAAAAATGCTAATTCAATACAGAAAATTTCCCAAATTAATCATTCACTTTATGTCTTAGAATATTAAAAAAAAAAACAAGGTGAAAGTTGAATTATTTTATACTGAAATTGCTGCCACGTAGCAGACTTAATCAGAAACATAAGACAATTTCAGTGATAAGAACTTTTTCTAGGAAATGTGTTAGGGGCGCCTGAGTGGCTCAGTCGGTTAAGCGGCTGCCTTCAGCTCAGGTCATGATCCCAGGGTCCTGGGATCGAGCCCCGCATCGGGCTCCCTGCTCGGTGGAGAGCCTGCTTCTCCTTCTCCCTCTGTCTGCCGCTCTGCCTACTTGTGCTCTCTCTCTATCTCTGTTAAATAAATAAATAAAAATCTTTAAAAAAAAAAAAAAGGAAATGTGTTAAATGTTTAATACAAAAATGTTAAATATTTACTTGTAGTTTCTCGAAACATTTATTTATTTAAGCATGCGTTGGTAAACTTCAATATGTTTTTACTGAAGAAATATTCTCTCTGTAGTATAATTTGTAAAGGCAGAAAATTAATGTGTTTTTATTGAGTTGTAGAGAAATGGCACTTTAACAGCTTTACTATTTTAGTGAGCTTCTATAGTTCAAATGAGTGTATTTTATATTTTAGTACTTAGAATGTGAATCATTGAAGAGCTTATTTGTTCAATTTTTGTGACGTATGTTGAATTTGTTTTCTTCTGTTAAGAATACAAAATTATATATCTTTTAAATTGTTCTGTTACTTCCATACTTACTCATTTAAATGAGTCCCATTGTAATATTGTTTTACATACATTACTTTATGTTGTATTTATATCATTTGATATTAATTTAAAGGTTCTTTCAGGAAACTTAAAAAGACATATTTTTTTGAAGCTTTACTGAGTTGGGTTGTTCAGTGACTAATAGGGCAAGTAAGTTTTGATAGTTTGCAATATTAAACACAGTTCTGCAAATCTTCTCATAGTCCATGGACAATTGACTCAGAATAATTTATACCAACAGGTAAGTGACATAAAGTTGCTTATAAACTACTTTATAAGCAATTACTTTAATTGATTTTCCTATTTTCCCTAACAAAAACTTATTTCAATTTATTAAATACAACCTAAAATGAACAAAATTTCAAGAAAAGAAGAAGAAACGTGTTCTTCAAGAAGATTTGACAAACTTTCTATAAAGGGACAGAGAGTATTTTAGGTTTTGTGGGCCAGATGGTCTCAATCACAACTACTCAGGTCTGCCATGGTAGAATACCACAGTAGCCATAAATAATACTTTTAGGAATGGATGGCTATGTTTCAATAAAATGTTATTTACAAAAACAGGGAGCTGGCCAGATTTGGCCTGCCATAGTCCACCAACTCCTGCTACAAAGAGGTGCTTCCTTAAGTGGGGCCCACAAATGAGCACTATCAAAAACCCTTGAGAGCTTCTTAGAAATGCAAATTATCAGACCTCACCTCCTACCTACAAAATCAGCATTTTGGGGTGTGGGTTCCAACAACCTGTAATGTGACAGGCCCTCCATCATCTGATAGTTTCGAAAGATTTTAAAGCAGAGATTCTGATTCATCAGGACTGGGATGGACCTGAACATTGCATTTCTAACAAGCCCCAGGTAACTTCAATGGGGCTGACCTTCTAATCACACTTTGAAGAGTACTGTTCCAAAGAGCACTTAGGTTGTGTCCTTTATCTTCCTGTCCTAAATAACACGTTATGTTTTATTTTTGAGTGAAAATAACTTCATTGATTCACTGAATCTGTTATAAATACAAATACACACAAATATAAAAACTACATATTTGTTAAGAAACTACCATGTGCATGTATGAGAAATTCGAAGTTGAATAACAAATGCCTTAATTTATGTTGTTATTATAAAATATTTGAGTAAAACAATTCAGTTTAAATGACTAAAACTTTTAAAAGACTTATTTGATTTATCAAGTAAATTATTATTGTGCATTACTTTCAATATTGTCAGTTTCTGTTCTAAGCCTTGGGTATACAAAATGGGCAAACAAACTTCCCAGCATTCAAGGAACTTAGAAACTAATGGAAGCATAAAAAAACTCAACAGACATGTTCTCTACAATGTATAAGTTATCAAACTTAAGTTGAGACCTAAGTGATGTGAACAATAGTTAACTAGCTAGAATGAGCCCTCCAAACAGATAAAAAGATCATCCAAAAATCCAAGGAAGCAAAATTGAACAGTGAATGTTAAGTGACTGAAGTAATTTAGTAGAGTCTGGGCACAGATGATGGACAGCATGGGAATGGAAAACATAGGTTTAAGATGTAACCAAGGCATCTTTAGAGACCTTGGACATTCTGAGTTTTGGGACAGTGGTTATCCTCAAATTAAAACCCAATGAAGGATGCTATTAGGGGAGTCACCTGATAAGATCTGCATTATAGGAAGATCTCTCTGGCAAAATGTGAAGAATTAATGGTAGGAGAAAAGACAAGCAGATGGTAAAAAAAAAAAAAAAAAGAAGTTTGTTATTTTGAATGCTACTGAGTAAACAGAACTGTCAGTTTGGGATAACAGACTGGACATGGCACATCATGAGGCCGCAGTTAAGGATGCCATTCAGATTTCTGGCTTCTTGCCATGGCCACCTTCTTTTGAAGATTCAGAATCCAATTCACATGCTACCTCCTGGGTCTGGCTTCCACTGACCATCCTTTTTATTTGTACCCCATTGTAGTAAGTCTTCAACATAGTAGTTTATTTTATTATCTTCTTAATGCTTAGCTCAAAATGAAATAATTATCAATGTGTATTTTTTTTCCACTTGATTTTTTTCTGTTCTCCCATCTAACATTTAAGTTCAGGAAAGTTGAGAATTATTCTGTTACTCATCACTATAGCATAGTGCCTAGAGAACTGAATCTCAAGTCAAAATATTTGAGACAAATAATGCATGAATAATGTCACCTAGACAACTATATGGTGATACAAATGACCAAAATGATCATTACAGAAGAAGAATCACATTTTGTGCAATGGGAGCATCCAGAAGGAGATTCTGGTAGAGATGTTACAGATCTTGCAGTCATCAATGATGACTGAAGCTATGAAGTAAGATGTGATCTTTAAGGGAAAAATGTACATAGGGCGAAAAATACTATAAATGGCACCCAAGGAGAAGATATTTGCAAATGAATAACCTAATCCAAAAATATAAAAAGGAACTTATAAAACTCAACACCTAAAAAACAAATAATCTAATTTAAGAATGTACAGAAGACATGGATAGACGTTTCTTCAAAGACATCCAGATGGCTAACAGACACATGAAAAGCTGTTCATCATCACCTATCATCAGGGAAATTCAAATCAGAACTACAATGAGATATCACCTCAAACCTGTCAAATACTTAGTCTCTGTCCCTTTACAGATAATGTTGGCTGATCCCTGATCTAGAGTAATAAAAGAGGTAGCTGCATGTCTGTTCAGTTAAAGAATACATTTCCAGGGATCCTTTAGGTTGGATATGGCCTTGTGGCAGGACCAGTGATGCAGAAGCAGACATTATGTGTGCAAATTATGGCTTGTGCCCTGGAAGCAAAGAACTATGCTCTCCTTCCCTTCACTTCCCACTGGCTGCTATGACTTTTTACATGATAAAGAAATAAACTTTTATTTTGTTTAAGCCATTATTATTTTGGCCTGTATTGTAATAGCTAGAACTATATCCTAACCAATTGTGCTCATATATACATATTTTTATATATTATGTGTAGTTTAACCTGTGAGATTTTTAGATTAGGTTTTATCAACAGTTTATTTTTAGGACATTTGCAACAAAGGGCCAATTTATTTCTATATAAATGAAGAAAAATGTGTGTAAGGAACATGGAAAAATAATCCACAATAAAGAAGTATGATTATAGTTTTGTTTTTTTTTTAAGATTTTATTTATTTGACAGAGAAAGACACAGCGAGAGAGAGAACACAAGCAGGGGAAGTGGGAGAGGGAGAAGCAGGCTTCCAGCTGAGCAGGGAGCCCGATGCGGGGCTCGATCCCAGGACCCTGGGACCATGACCTGAGCTGAAGGCAGACGCTTAACGACTGAGCCACCCAGGCGCCCCTGATTATAGTTTTTAACTGAAAAAAAATGATCAATTTATCTAGTAATCTACAAATTAAAATTAAAGTAACAATATGATTTCATTTCACCAATAAAAACTCTTCTGATTTTTTTCCCTATGTGGAAAGTATCAATTTATGTCATGCTCTTGGCTTCTTTTTACCTCTTTGCTCACTCATTTGCTTTAGAATTTGATCTATGTATCTGATTGTTAAGAAACTTGGCTTGCAGTCATTGGTCCAGTATCCTTATTTTTTCTTGGGAAGAAGCTACTTGCAGAAAGCACACATTCTTATGTTTTCTAACAAGACACGCACCTTAAAGGATTTGACCAGCTTGATGCATATGTGTGTGTGCATGAGAATGGGAGGAAAGGATGAGGCGGCTGTGGCTTTGGGAGGCAAATGCAATTTATAGGAGACGGGCCTTTGACTTTGAGAAATAAGCAAGGAGTAAAATTTCAGGGGAAAATATACATATGGATCAGTTGAGGTTTTTTATACATTCAAGTCAGATGGCTTCAACTTTGGAGTTTTGCGAGTGGGCCTGGCACTGTGAATTTAGCAGTTTGCAGTCATTTATATTGAATTACGAAGCTGGAATTTATAGTTGTACTGCAGCTTGAACAAAAAGCTTTATGCTAGAGGTCATGCAGTGTTATGACCTTAGTGGGTGACTGTAGCTTATGCTGCATTTTTTCCAAAATGAGTTGGCCTTTCTATATTAGGACATTACCCAAGCAGGCATCAGTGAAGAAAAGATTCAAATATAAGAAAAGAGCCATTCAGGGGCACCTGGGTGGCTCAGTCGTTAAGCGTCTGCCTTCGGCTCAGGTCATGATCCCAGGGTCCTGGGATGGAGCCCCGCATCAGGCTCGCTGCTCGGCGGGAAGCCTGCTTCTCCCTCTCCCACTCCCCCTGCTTGTGTTCCTGCTCTCGCTGTGTCTTTCTCTGTCAAATAAATAAAATCTTTAAAAAAAAAAAAAAGAAAACAGCCATTCAAATACTGTTTTTCTAGACATAAGGAGTCAGAAAAATAGGTTACTTTCAACTGAGTTTAGTTTGTGCTTTTCAGCACTGGTGAGGATCCAGCTTTAAATTTTAGATTCAGGTCTACATAGGCCACTCTGGCTTAGTTGTTCCAATTTCTATTTTTCATTCAGGGTCAAGGCAGTAGTATGGTTGGAGAAGAGAGAGAGAGAGAGAGAGGCGTGAAGTTATGTAATCTCTGTGTAGGTACATGAGTCATCACCTATCAGAGTTTTAAATTGGCTCTATTTTGGTTATTAATATATGAAGGATGAGTCATTTATTTTGTATGAGACAGATTTGTTAGACCTAAGGATTTCTATACCAAGTGGCAACAGACACTGTGACTTAGTTCAAATGCATTTCCCAAAATAGTTTAGACTCCATGTAATCAAATCAAACAACACATGTTTAGTTTACTAATCCAAGGGTGCCAGAAACAGTTTTAGGGTAATGAATATTAATGTGTTTTGAATATGTTGGAAAGAAAAGAAATATATCTCAAATATTTAAGATATGTTGAAGAGAACTACCACAATCAAAGATGTCTAGATTTTGCACGCAGGCAACACTGTTTTAATATCTTTCTCCGAGAGAAGACATATGGATAGTTGGATATTCTCCCACGTATGGTAAATAAATCATGCCACAATTCATCTTTTGCAGGAAGATATTTCACAAATGAGTTTAAGTTTATAAGTTTTAGATGGTTCTCAGCTGGTACTGATTGTAATTCTGGTGAAGCAAAACCCAGCATTTTTCTTGCCTGCTCTCCATCCTGCAGATATTGCTGTTTTGAATATGGTGCTATGGCAATATTAGAAACTGTTCTAGGATCATAATTTTGTCTCAGGTCACAGCTCTGGCAATTGGGGATGGGATGATTCCAAATTGGGTACAGAGCCATATATAAGATAGCATTTTGTGTCCTATTAACTCTGTGCACTCTATAAAAGTGAGGTTCACAAGCACTTTGGAACTATATTTATGTAATATGTGAGGCCATGATGGGAGTTTTATTAATCTAGTGACTGAGGCTATACCAAGGCTATTCCTGCTGAAAGAAATTCTAGCCCAATCTTAGTATCTGACTGAGACTGAGTAGAAAGGAAATAATAACAATAATAATAATATAAATTTTTTTTTACTTTTAAACACAATGAAATCAATCTTAATAAGCTTAAATTTTGACATTATGTACTTTAAATATATTTTTTAAAGATTTTATTTATTTTTTGACAGAGATAGAGACAGCAAGAGAGGGAACACAAGCAGGGGGAGTGGGAGAGGGAGAAGCAGGTTTCCCGCCGAGCAGGGAGCCCGATGTGGGGCTCGATCCCAGGACCCTGGGACCACGACCTGAGCCAAAGGCAGATGCTTAACAACTGAGCCACCCAGGTGTGCCTTGACATTATGTACCTTAATTTTCAAGAGGCTTTAATGTTTGTGTTTAATGTATCTTTTGACATTTTATAATAGGAGGGATTCTTCTTAATTAGGGACATTTTGATATTTTTAGCATTACTATTGGAAAATCATTATATGTCTTACAAATGATGGTGGACTTCAAAGCTGGACCCATTTTGGAAATGGAAATAGAACACAGAGTAAATATAGGGACTTGATACAGGGTACCTTTGATATAGATTTAATTAATTCACTATCTGTCATAGTTCATTTTCTTGGGAGCCCAAAAGAAGCAGTAGTAACTAAAGAATTAGTCTTGTGAAGGTACAAAGAAAATTGTATAAGGCACTTATGTAGTGCCTTGAAATAGATAGCCACATCCTTAGTTGATTGTAGTCTTAAAAGTTAAGACCGTAAGGTTAAAAGAATAGAAATAGGAGAATACTAAGAGATAAACATTCTCCCACTCTTGATTTTGTTTTCCATGTGAAATGGCATCTAATAGTGTAACCCTCCTGGAGTCTCTCTGCTACATCACTTCCTCTGGGAAAATAGAGCAACCAATCTAATTCCCGAGTTTGAAAAGCAAAACCGTGGTATGCACTTTTTAAAAAGATTTTATTTATTTGTTTTTAGAGGGGGTGGGGCAGAGGAAGAGGGAGAAAGAAAATCTCAAACAGACTCCCTGCTGAGCGGAGAGCCCTATGACTCCCAACAGGGGGCTTAATCTCATGTCCCTGAGATCATGACCTGAACCAAAACCAAGAGTCAGATGCTTAGCTGAGTCACCCAAGTGCCCCAACCATGGTATGCTTTACAGGCTCTTTCTGTTTTCTTTCACCTGAGTTGGTTGCATGGAGGGAATACAAGTTCTCTTCTGCATCTCATTTTTGTTTGTTTCTGCAATATATGCCCTTCCACTGGAAAGAAAAGAACTATTTAACAGTTTCACAACACATGGAAAACAAAACCAAGTGTAAGGACAAAGTGTTTGAGCTAGAAAACTTCAAATTTTATTTTACTTTATTTTATTTTTTTAATTTTTTTAAAAGACTTTATTTATTTGACAGAGAGAGACACAGTGAGAGAGGGAACACAAGCAGGGGGAGTAGGAGAGGGAGAAGCAGGCTTCCCGCCCAGCAGGGAGCCCGATGCAGGGCTCTATCCCAGGACCCTGAGATCATGACCTGAGCCGAAGGTAGACACTTAAAGACTGACCCACCCATGCGCCCCAAAACTTCAGATTTTAAATATTAGTGTCTCTTTGGGGATTTGATTTGTAACACTGTTTCAAAGGAGACACCAAAGACAATCTTCAAAGGGAAGGATGTTTGGCAATGAATTGACTCACATATTGAGGTCAAGTCATGATTTTTATGTAGGTACAACTATAGCAATCTTGCCCTGAATCTTTATCAATAGGTATAATATTTCTTTGTTTTTCCAACTTTATTGAGATATATTTGATATATAATATTGTGTAAGTTTAAGGTATACAGCATAATGATTTGATATATATATGGATTGAGAATGATCACCACTATAATGTTAGTTAATACATCAATTATCTGTCTAATATTTCTTCAGATTATTTGCTGATTAGAAAAACTTTATTTATTTGACAAAAGGAGAGAGAGAGAGCACAAGCAGGGGAGCAGCAGAGGGAGAGGGAGAAGTAGGCTCCCTGCTGAGCAGGGGGCACAAGGCAGGGCTCAATCCCAGGACCCTGGGATCATGACCTGAGCCGAAGGCAGACACTTAATGACTGGGCCACCCAGTCTCCCCTGTTGGTTAGAATATTTTTGATCAAAATTTTATATCACTAGCATTGATTGTCAGCATGGCAACAGTTTGAGTTTTTCAAGAGTTGGCATGGGTGATAAAATTCACTATGAAACTATTTTTCCATTTCAGAATAAGATATGCAACCTGTACATTATTTAGTACTGTATGGGAAAAAAGGGAGACCTAATGATATTTTTGTCCAGAAGAGAACTAGGACAAACAAAGAGATTTTTTTTAAAGTATTTTATTCTTGGCAGAAGTATTTACCAACATATTGGGAGGTTGGATGTTTGTTTTTGGAGCATGTGCTTAAGTGGAAAAACGGACATCAATGGTAAATGTGTGGTAAACTCATACTCATGTTTACATATGAGATACTAATATACTCATATATGAGTGCTGATGCAACATCTACTTAATTACTTTCTTTCAATTCAATTTACATTATCTCCAATAGAAAAAAAAAAGTTACACACACACACACACACACACACCCCCCGCATTGCAGGGGGTGGGGTGCATAAAGATGGTCCAAAAAATTGAGAGGTCTGGATTTATATTGCATGATTAAGGAGATAAGGTATATACAGATATGTGTAAAATCTCGTTAATAAATATCCAAATAAATAAAATGTGAGTTTTAAATGGGAGATATCACTTCTGCCTTGAGACTAGAATGATACCAGAAATTAAGAAATATATAATGAATGAGATAGAGCTTGAAAAATGAATATTTTTTTTAGGATATTCATTATCTATGTACATATCATTTCATGTAAAAAGAAGCAAGGGAGAGATTACCTGCAAAAGTAATCGCTTTAAATGTGTCATAGGTAGGTAAAAATTTTATAGAAAGAAGTACATTTAGAAGGTAAATCTGAAAACATAATGAAGAGTCATGGGTTCCAGCTTAACAATTTTTTTTAATTATAAATTAAAAAAAGGGGCGCCTGGGTGGCTCAGATGGTTAAGCGTCTGCCTTCGGCTCAGGTCATGATCTCAGGGTCCTGGGTTCGAGTCCCGCATCGGGCTCCCTGCTCCTTGGGAGCCTGCTTCTCCCTCTGCCTTTCTCTCTCGCTCTCATGAATAAAAAAAAAAAAAAAAAAAAAAAATCTTTAAAGAAAAAATAAAAAAAAGCTTTGGTGGTTTTATTATAGTTTTATTTCTTTTCTTTTTGTCTCTATTATTTGGGGGAGTATTTTTATTGCATTTTTTATATTTTGGTATATTTTGTTAAGATTATAAATATTTCAGTTGGTGTTGCATGATTAAATAACAAAGAAACTAAAGACAAAACCAAATTGGAGCTACTGAAATTATTACTTTAATATATAAAATGTCTTAAAGGAATGTTGATAATAAGAAAGCTGAGAGAAAATGACAGAGAAATTAAAATGTCAATAGAAATTCTTTTTATTTCATATTTTTCTTCATCTATTTTACTTTAATCTTTTGAAAATTTTGGTACACATTTAGAATCACATATTTTTAAAATTACAGATGAAAACACTAAAAAATTTGGTATATAACTTCTATTCAAAAATCTGACATTAATCTGCTATCTCAATTATAAAAAATATGTTTAATGGTACATATTAAACAAGAAGAGGAAAATCTACTACTTATTTTTATACACCATATAGACAGAAAAGTAAAGCTAATGAGTTCTTTCTGCACTTGGTTTAAAATAACACGTTTTTAAAAAAATATTTTGAAGGAAAAATATATTTTGAAATATTTACATTAGATCAGCCAAAGAACTATTTAACAGTTTCAAAAGTTTAAGAACGCAAATGCAATCTCATCAACCATGTATGTATTCAATGCTATTATAATGAATAGAAGCCACAAAAAAACAAAATGTGCTTAACACACAAGACTGTGGTGATATTACTAATAAAGTAACATAAAAATAAACTTTTTAAAAATTATAGTGCTGATTTTCCAATATATGTTTATTTTATTTTCACCATTTATTATTTCTGTCACTATAAGCATGAACATGAAGAAATGATTTATTTCACCAAAACATGTCACATCATGTTTAATATTTCTTTTTTTTTTCATGTTTAATATTTCTAATAGTGGTCTGTGTTCACTGTGAGAGAGTCCGTATCAGAAGTCTGTACAAGGTTTGTCTGCAGATATATATGTATCTAAAGATTAATTTATTTTTTATATATTTTAAGTGTAATGCATTTTTATATTGTCTAAGCTCTTTGTGATACCTGTAGTGTTTTTTTCAAGTATAGGAAAGGAAATTGTATGAATTTCAAATTCTTGATGTAACTTGATACAGGAAGAGTCTACATACGTTAGTGTGTGAACCAGAGTAATGCCATCTTGGAAAAAACTGCCATGAAGACTACTCTGTGACTTGAAGCCTTCTCAAGCACAACACCCACCACCCTCATTCTTTCTTTTTATTTAACTACACCCTTAAGTACACCCTAGGGGGCATACTTGTCCTTGATGTCTATCATGCTAAAACATTTCCTCCAGGTGGTCTCCCAGCCTGCTCCCCAGCCCCTAGGGCTATAAAACCAGGTAGGGAAAGTGGGATTGCAGAAACCTACTACTCAGCTTGCTGCCCCCCAAGATAGGCTTCTGTCTCTAAGTCCCTTAAAAAACCTTTTCTAGGGGCGCCTGGATGGCTCAGTCGTTAAGCGTCTGCCTTCGGCTCAGGTCATGATCCGAGGGTCCTGGCATCGAGTCCCACATCGGGCTCCCTGCTCAGCAGGAAGCCTGCTTCTCCCTCTCCCACTCCCCCTGCTTGTGTTCCTACTCTCGCTGTCTCTCTCTCTGTCAAATAAATAAATAAAACCTTTTAAAAACAAACCAAAAAACCTTTTCTAGTCAAGCTGGGCTTCTTGGCCTGTTTTGTTTGGTCTTAGGCTCCTTCAGTCTTTGGAGGTCATTTTGAATATAAATCCCTTTCATGGAACAATTACTCTTCCGTAAACATAGTACTGTTCCACTGTAATAGAATTTGTAAACAAAATTATCATGGCTCTAATTTCATTTTAACACACACATTTATTTATTATTTATTTGTCTGGTTTTTGGTTTGTTTGTTTATATTCTCTCTGGTGGCAATCTGGAGACAACCACAAAAAATGGCACCTCTAAGGGCAATATATATATATATATATATATATATATATATATATATATATATATATGAAAAACAATCAGCCTTGGACCTTAGGTGACTGGAGAACAGACCCTGTGTGGTGTCTGCCCCATTTTTGCAACCTTCAATGATACTTTTTTCCATGTTGATGTGGGAAACAAAGGCAGAAGGAAACATGGATAAAATCAAATGTCCTTATCACCTGCAGCCCATTGACAAATACTTGAGGCAAGCAGAGTATAATGTTCTTCCAGGAAGCTCCTAACTGTCTTAATGTTAATGCCTTGCTAGAGGGGAAAAACAACTTAGTTTTATTTTTACTTCCCCCAACCCCAAAGTATATAATCAGTTGCTCCTCATAATCCTGACCCAGCAGTCAGTAGCAGCTTTCTGCCCACGGGTCCTGTCCCAGTGCCATAATAAAAATACCAGTTTGGGCTAAGACATTTCAAGAATTGTTTCTGCACCATTGGCTCTGGACCTCACTCCACCAGCCTCACCTATATTCAGAAACTACATCACATGTCACTATCTTTCTGGAAGGAGACCATCTGCTGTGTACCTGGTGGGATGAGAGTGAAGGCTGACCTAGATGAATCTTCACCATATACCACCGAGTTGGCCACCTACAATAGGCCAAATGGTACAAGGAGCTGGGCATCACTGCTCTATACACCAACACCAGGTCACAGGAAGAAATAGGACCAAGAGCCTTGACCCTGGAACCCATTCAGCCCTCAGAGCCTTGCAGGTACAGAAAAGATGGGGCAAGGATGTCGTTGATTTTCTTGACAGTGTCTGTGGGAAGGGGGTAGTATGGTTGCCAACCATGAACCAGACTACTCAAATTACTGTTTTCTGTTAATAAATTTTCTTTGTATATAGCAAAAAAATGAATATGTTAACTCTAAAGGGTAAATATATCCGAATCAAGGAAATTTTATTAGTAAATAAGCACACCATAGGTAACACTATTTTAAAAAATATATATGGGTTCTTTTCTTTTATTTTTATTTTGCTTTACACAATTCCAGCCAACCTGAAAAATCCAGCTGCCACAAAGTTTTGTGGAGGCTGTGATTAAGATTTTTATGTAAAAAGTAATAGAGATAAAAGTATTTGATATTAAGTTTCTGATGTTTCAAGTAGGATTGCCTCCCAACACGACAGGATTTAAAGCCAGTTTTACAACGAGGTGATTTCTTATAAAATATCTATGATATAGAAACCAAGTTAGAGGATTATAAGATTTCTCTAGCATGTGTGGAATATATCTTATCAATTTATGATGGCTAGGGCATACATTTTTCTGCCTAGGGAAGAAGGGCTGCATCATTTAAAAGGACATAAAAATCCCAAAACTAGGCCCTTATTGACCCATATAGCAAGAAAATCATAGGAGGACAAGTCGCCGTTTTCTATAGTCTTGGTTTTTCTCCAACTCATTTTACACAATTTTAGAGAGAAGAGATATTCAAAATCTATAGTAAAGAATTCAAGAGGCCACATGACATTGAAGCTAATGGCATAAACTCCTAACTAGATTAAGAGAGGTCTGTGGCTTCTCAGAGTAGCTACCCATATAGTCACTTCCAACACGACAAGGCGATGAAAATGATTCAACTGTCATTTCTTTCAGGTTTCAATGTGAATAAATACAGTCCCTCTTCCTTGCTATGCCTGAAAATACTTCTCTGAGAATTTAGAAAAAAATAATTTCCAATCAGATTTCTTTGGAGCATGTTGTTCACTGAGCATTACTTCTTTCTCTTGTGGCATGTATTGATATATTATCAACATTGGTCACATAGCAACATAAACTCATGATAGAGCTGAGTCTTTCATTCTGTGGCTACACTTGTGTTACATATTTTGGACCCCAAGCAATGGTCCACCATCAACCAGAAATGTATGAAAATCTCAGGCTACAGATAAGTAAGGCATCACTTATAAATCAACAGTGTTCTAGAAGGAGTAATTATTCATGTCTGGAATTAGGGGCAAAGAAAAACAAACTTCAAGGATAAGACAGTGTTCAAACTATACCTAAAGGACAACCACATCCATGCAAAATAGATATTACAGTATGAGAAGAGACATAATACATCCAAGTCTATTTATAAGGTGTTGGGTTGATACAGTAAGATTTTGGTTAAAAAAAACACTGCAACATGAAATACCATGCTAAAATTTTGGTTCATTATACTCATCTCATCCTTTTTTTTAATTTAACAGAAAATGGATTTTTATAAATATTAAATTCTAAACAAAATGTAAAATCACATAAATATTCTTAAAATAGTAGTGAAAAATCTCATTTAAAAACATATGCGTGGGATGCCTGGGTGGCTCAGTCACTTGGGCATCTGCCTTGGACTCATGTCATGATCCCAGGGTCCTGGGACCAGAGTCCTGCATTGGGCTTCTTGCCCAGAAGGGAGCCTGCTGCTCTCCCTGCTTGTGCTCTCTCTTTCTCTGATAAATAAACAAAATCTTTAAAAATAAATAAAAATATGTAATTGTATTGTAGAGTTCAGCATTTCTCCTATTTTAACAATAAAATTACATAACAAGGACATCTGGGTGGCTCAGTTAGTTGGGCCTCTCTGATTCTTGGTTTTGGCTCAGATCGTGATTTCATGGGCCTTGGGATGGAGCCCAGCATTGGGCTCCGAGCTCAGGGAGGAGTCTGCTTGAAGATTCTCTCCCTCTGCCCCTCCCCCCCACCCAAACTCTCTCTCTCTCAAATAAATAGTATAAAAATTGTATAACAATTTTTATTCATGTTCCCTAATTCTATTCCCTGCAATCCCTTTTAAAATAAAAGCCGACCTCACAGGATTTATTTTGGTAACATAGCTCAAGTATTTGTTTTCTGATTAGAACTTTAAGCTTTAAGTCATAATCTATTTTTTTTTTTTACCCTGCCTCTCCTATATTGTCATGAGCACACTATGAAGGTGCACACTAATTGTGTCTTTCCACAGTCAGCTTTATTTAATCATAAAGCAAAGTTAAGTCACAATTACAAAGCAGGTTCTGGATTCCAAACTCAATGACAATTCAACATATGATTAAACTGGGCTTCTTACACAACACACAGGGCAGGACAGAAGACAAGCTACAAAACAAACAAGCTAACAGAAGGGTGTAGGAAGTTAACCAACCAAACGCGAAGTCAGTCCGTGGGTGTGCAGTTGAGATAAGGCCTTGGTCTGGTCTGGGTCAGCTCTGGGCACTTACTACTTCTGATGTTCAAGCAGCGAAGGATCTCAGTTCAGTTCAAAGATCAATGGGGCAGAGCCTTCATCGGCAGTTGCCTTTTTTATTTTATTTTATTTTATTTTTTTAAAGATTTTATTTATTTATTTGAGAGAGAATGAGAGACAGAGAGCACGAGAGGGAAGAGGGCAGAGGGAGAAGCAGACCCCCCGCCGAGCAGGGAGCCCGATGCGGGACTCGATCCCGGGACTCCAGGATCATGACCTGAGCTGAAGGCAGTCGCTTAACCAACTGAGCCACCCAGGCGCCCGGCAGTTGCCTTTTTTAAATGGCCAGTTGTAGAGGGGTCATGTATGAAGAGTCTGACAGTTTGCTGCCAAAATCCTTCCCTTTTTAAAGGGATTTATCAGTTTCTGGTCCCCACAGACCTCCTCTGGTCCTGCTTGTTATCTGTTCTGAGGTGTCAGCTGATGCTGGTCCAGGAGGTACCTCCTAGCTGCAGTACTGTAACTGCATCATTGACATGAGAGACTCCATTTTGCGCTCTACATATATCGTTTTGTTACAAAAGGGAATAGTTAGACTTTGGGTAAGGATAGTTTCAAGTTAAGATACATATTTGTTTCCAGTTTTATTGAGATATAGACACATGGCACTGTATAAATTTAATAGAAACATTTATATTTTAACTTACATTTCATCAATGAAGGGTTTAGGTCAGGCTGTGAAAGCAGAAGCAAAATATAATTCATTCTAATGTATATATTTAGGTGATAGGAACTTTTCATTTCCCAATAAGGACAATTTTATTAGAGTTAAATAGTGGAGTAGAAACAGTGAGTTTAAATGATAACGTACCTCATTCATTTGTAAAGATTTTTTACTTTTATTTATCTTTTCCTATTTAATTTTTTTTTTTTTTTTCTTGAGAGGACACTTGTAGCAGACAATGAAAAAACAGCAGGGAGTAAAATTTTGATACTATCATTACATAGAAGGATTTTTTCATTAGAGAAATTCTCTAACTATTATCAGTGTTAAAATGCTTTTCATTATATGTATGTCTTTGAAAATTATATTAATAATTTGTAGAGGATCTCAAGCTTCATTTGGGACTGGACACAAAGGAATGGATAATGAGTTAGTGACCCAGAGGAGGCTTTTGTCTTAATGGAAATAGAGAGATTTAGCCCAAGGAAGTGTATCAAAATTACATTCCATTGTATAACATTCTAGGAATTAAAAAAAAAGGGGGGGGGAGTAGATACCATTAAACCACAGCAGGAAATAAAATGTGTCTTCTTCAAGTTAGAAGAAGGTGTCATTTATAGTCACTTGGCATTATGCTAAATATATCAAGTTAAATTTAAACTAAGTGTGATGTCTTAACAGAAATAAAATTCATGATTATCTTAATTGATAGAATGCATAATAAAGTTTATAAAAGATGCAAACAGAACTAAGTATAAACATATTTTTGTATTCTGTCATTTACACTTAAATGAATTCCTGGAAAAATCTGTGAAAACACAGAATCTCTGAAAATTAATTTATTTTCCTTTCCCATTCTTGAAACAAATATACCTTATTTAGTTTACAAAAAAATAGTTTAAATATGTAATGTATTAAAACAACTACAGTCTCATTTCTTTTCTTTTTTTTTCCTGTGCTTTTCACTTAAAACACAAAAAATATGGAATATTTTTTTTAAGATTTCATTTCTTCAGAAAGAGAGAGTGGCAGGGTAGGGGGGGAGTAGGAGCAGAGGGAGAGGGACAAGAAGACTCCATGCTGAGCTCAGAGGCTGATGTGGGGTTCAATCTCAGGACCCTGAGATCATGACCTGAGCTGAAATCAAGAGTCAGACACTTGACCAATGGAGCCACCCAGGCACTTCTGGAATATCTTTTTGTGAGAGAATAACTTTTAAAGTTGTACAAGTTCTATATCTTCTTTAGCTAAATAGCTAGGAATACATTTTTGTGACAATACATTTAATTCCATGCTTCACCATTACCAACACAAGAATCCTTCTGCATCAGAGCTAATGATGATGCCATTCTTCAAATTTTCAAGGTCAAAAAATTGGAAGTTGTTTTGACTCCTTTCTTTATCTTACTCCACCCAAAATCCATTAGGGTATCTTCTTGTTTCTACTCTAAAAATATATACAGAACTCAGTTACTTCTCTCACTTTCATGAGTCATCCTCATCTCTCACTAACATTAAAACAACATTTTTTAAATGATCCCCCTGATTCTCTTCTTGTTCTATTACCGTTTGTTTCCCACATGAAGATCAGAGTGAGTGATCAGTCACTTGATGTCACTCTTCTGGTCAAAACCTTTCAGTAGCACCCATTTTGCCCCTAGTAAAGTGACAGTTCTTCCAATTACCCACAAGGTCTTCATTTTCCAAATTTGCCAACTCCATCTCACAAATATTTGTACCATTTTGCTGTTCTCCTTTACTCATAAAAATGTTCAGTTTGAATTTGTACATATAAGATAATATGATTTTTAAAATATATAAAACAAAAATTAATAGAACTAAAAGGAAAAAAAAAAATCCCCAATCATGATTGGGCACATTAACACATCTTCCTAAGTACCTAGTAAAAGAAGAAGACAAAAAAATTAGTAACAATATAAATAATTCAAGCAACACATTTAATAAATTTGACCTAATTGACGTATATAGAACATTACAGCAAACAACTGCAAAAGACATTCTTTTCAAGTACACAGGGAACATTTAACCAAAGAAAACAGATGTTGGGACATAAAACAAGTCACAACACATTTGAACACAACAAATATAAAGAATTATGTCCCTTTAGTATAGTGAAATTAACATAGGAACAAGTACCAATGAGGTAACTGGCAAATTCTCAAATATTTGCTAATAAACAGCACACTTAAAAGTATCTAAGGGGTAAAAATAATACAAGGGAAACTCAACAATATTTTGTTCTGAACAATAAAAATATGCAAAATCTTTTTTTTTTTAAGATTTTATTTATTTATTTGTCAGAGAGAGACACAGCAAGAGAGGGAACACAAGCAGGGGGAGTGAGAGAGGGAGAAGCAGGCTTCCCACCGAGCAGGGAGCCCAATGTGGGACTCGATCCCAGGATCCCGGGATCACGACCTGAGCCGAAGGCAGACGCTTAACCGATTGAACCACCTAGGTGCCCCCAAAATATACAAAATCTTAAATCTCGTAATATAGCTGCAGCAGTACTTGTAGGTCTGAATGCATGAATTAAAAAAGAAATGTTAAACACCAATGATGAAAACTTAGACCTCAAGAAGCAGAAAAAGAGTTAAGAACAAACAAAATAGATGAAAGAAGATAATATATTTAAGTGCAGAAATCAATGAAATGTAAAACACATGTTCAATAGAAAAAAATCAACAAAGCAAAATGTTAACTAATAAAAAGGATAAATAAAATGGATTTTTTAAGAAAAAATCAAAGAATAAAATAAAAAAGAAAAAGTAAAGAAAAATAACCAAATAGGAAGAAAAAATAAGACTTCAGAAAAGAATTTGTAGATATTAAAAGATAAGACTACATATATATTAATAAATCTGACAACTCATTACTGTAAATTAGAAAATGCTTTGAAAAACACAATTTCCCAAAACTGACGAAGGAAAAATCTGAATCATTCGATATTCATTTAAAAAACCAATATGTTATTTTAAAATTTCCCATAAAAAAAAGCTTAGCTACAGAAGTCTTCTTTTATAAATTCTTCCAAAAATGTAAAGAGAAAAGAACATCAATTTTAAACAAACTCTTCCAGTGAAGGGAAAAGAAGAAACGCTTTTCAATATTTTTAGTAAGGCCAGCTGAACCCTGATGGTACAACTTGACAAGGACATTGCATGGAAAATTACTGGGCTATGATTCTCATGAAAATATTAACATGAAAATATTAACAAACCAAAGACAACATTGTATAAAAAAATCCTTTATGATTCAGATGAGTCTGGTCAAGGAATTCAAAGTTGTTTAATACTGAAAAATCAGTGTTGTATAATACACTTACAAAATAAATGCATTATACTGTCATCTAATAAGTGTTGATAAATATTTTGTAAAACCATACTGATTCATGAAAAAACATTAATAAAATCTCTCATCAAACTAGGTATAAAAAGAAACTTCCTTAATATGATAAAACATATCTACTAAAATGGAAGGAAGGAAGGAGGGAAGGAAGGAAGGAAGGAAAGAAAGATAGGAATTATCTACCTTCACATTTAATGGTGAAATATTAAATGCTCTCTTCCTGAGTTTGGAAATAAGAATGTTCACTTTTGTCAAGTTTAATCATTATTGTTTGAGGGTATAAAGATTGGAGATGTTGGGAGGGGGCAGAGCAGGATGGCAGAGGAGTAGGAGACCTGGATTTCGTCTGTCTCAGGAATTCAGCTGGATAGGGATCAAACTGTCTGAACACCTACAAACTACACAGGAGATCAAAGAAAAGAATAGCAACAACTCTCTGAACAGAAAAGCGGCCACTTTCTGGAAGGTAGGATGTGCGGAGAAGTGAAACCAAGGCAATATTTAGGAGGATAGATGGCGGGGGAGGGGGCCTCTGTCAGCTGCTTCTGGCAAGTGATAGGGCAGCGGAGCACAAAATCGGAACTTTTAGAAGTCTGCTCCGCTGAGGGATGTCACTCCAGTGGCTAAGCGGTAGGTGGAACCCTCCTGGGACAATGTGGTCTCAGGACCCTCAGGGTCACAGAAAGACCGGGGGCGCCTAAGTGTGGCAGAGCTCACAGGTATTGGAGCGGGGAAGCTGGCTACAGAGACGCAGCCGAGGCGCGGGCTCTCAGCTCGGGGTTGCCATAAACTGTGATCCAGGGCACAGTTGGGCCACTGCTCCTCCAGCAGGGACCCAACAAGTGGCAGATCCGGGGAGACTTACCTTCCTCCCCCGGGAGGAGCGGTGTGGGAGCGCACCACAGGGATCTGCTGGGTTTGGAGACTCCACACGGGGTCATGCGCCAGAGATAGAAACGCTCAGTCACAGGCCAGGTAAGCATGGAGTGCGACAGGGGAGACGGGAGTGATTGACTGCTTTTCTCTGGGGGCGCACTGAGGAGCGGGGTCCCGAGTTCTCGGCTCCTCCTGGCGGAGACTGGGAGGATGCCATTTCACTCTCGGCCTCCAAAGCTGTACAGAAAGCTTACAGGGAACAAAAGCTCCTGAGAGCAAACCTGAGCAGATTACTTAGCCCGAACTGGGCAAGGGCGGGGCAATTCCGCCTCCCGCAAAGACATTAGGGAACCACGGCAACAGGCCCCTCCCCCAGAAGATCAGCGAGAACAGCCAGCCAAGACCAAGTTTACCGATCAATGAGAACGGCAGAACTCCAGCGCTAGGGGAATAATGCACATAGAATCCATGGCTTTTTCCCCATGATTCTTCAGTCTTTCAAAATTAATTTTTTTTAACTGTCTTTTTTTTTTTTTGAATTTTTCTTTTTCCCTTTTTCAACCAACATCTTATCAATCCCTTTTTTAAAAAACATTTTTATTTTTCATTTTTAGAGTCATATTCTATCCCTTCATAGTATTTACCCTTATTTTTAGCATATATATATATATATATATACATATATATATATATAAGTTGTTCTCTCTTTAAAATTTTGAGATAGTTTCTTCTAACAGACCAAATATACCCTAAATCTCTAGAGTATGCTTTTGTTCTACTCTCCTGCCTGATCACATTCTTTCCCTTTTTTTCCCTTTTTTTTTTAAATCCTCTTCTTTCATTTTCAAACAACTTCTTATCAATTCCTTTTATAAAATTTTTTATAATTTTCATCTTTACAGTCATATTCCTTCCATCCCTTTATCATATCAACCCTTATTTTTGTACATATATAAGTTTTTCTTTCTTTAAAATTTTGGGAGGCACTTTCTTCTAACAGACCAAAATACACCCAAAATCTAGTGTGTGGCACTGATCTATGCACCAGCCTGATCATATTTGATCATATTCTGTTTTTTTGTCTGTTT
>NC_138370.1:56723035-56739681 GCF_054177405.1 Leptonychotes weddellii | reverse complement strand
TCTTTGTCAAATAAATAAATAAATACAATCTTAAAAAAGAAGGGGGGGTGGATTGAGGCTCCTTGGTGGCTCAGTCAGTTAAGCATCTGCCTTTGGCTCAGGTCATGATCCCCGAGTCCTGGTATCATGATCCTGGAGTCCTGGGATCTGGCCCCTCATCCGGCTTTCTGTTCAGCAGGGAGCCTGCTTCTTCCTCTCCTACTTGCCCTGCTTGTGCTCTCTCTCTCTTTCTGTGTCAAATAAAAAAATAAAATCTTTAAAACAAACAAACAAAAAAAGTGTTCTCTAGTACTCTGGCTTTTTTTTTAATTTTCTCCACTTCACTTACATTTTATGTTTTGTTTTTTTTTTTTCTATAGTAATTCCTTATTTTATCTATGTTAATTTTCTGTCCTTTCCCATAAGAATGTAAGCTCCAGGAAAGTTGGTTCTTGGACTGTTTTGCTCACTGATATATTCCAAGGTCAAAAATTGCTTGGTATATAGTAGGCACTCATCAAATATTTGTTGAACAAATGAATAAAATCAATATAATTTTAGACCCTCTAGATTGAAAAAATAAAATAAAGTCCAGCAATATAAAACACTGGGGAGAATATGGAGCAATAGGAGTGCTCATCTACTATTGGAAGCACACCAATTTTGAAAGGATTTTGATACAAACCAACAATATCAATGTGCGCATGCCTGATAACTAATTTTACCACTGTTACACATTACAGCAGGAGATATATAAAAATAATATTTAAGTATTGCTTATAATAACAAGCATGGAACCAAGCAAAATATCTATTAACAGTAGAATGAATAGAGATATGCTCCATGATATTCATACAATGGGATACTATACCACAGTGAAACAAATGTACCATATAGAATCATAAATTAATCTCAGCATATAACATGAAGAGAAGTAACCTAGCATTAAGAAACGAAGTTCAACACTTTTTTTTTTTTTTTTTTTTTTTTAGGGATATATGTGTGGGCAGTAAGAACTATAAAGAATTGCAAGGAGATGATTAGCACCCAATTCAGCATAGTGGAGCAGAAGCCAAAAAAATGATAAAGACTATCTGAGGTTTCATCAAATATTGTCCCTTTTTCTCGTAGGTGAGACTAGACTATATTTCTAATGCTCGTAGGTCATTTCTTGGTACACTTTTATCCTTCTGGTTAATGGAATATGTTTTGATTAATAAAACCTGCTGAACTATGTGCTTCATGCACTCTCATGTCCCTGTCTACCAGCCAAATGGAGGATAATCAATCAGAAGATTCTAAGACTTCAAGAGATGACAATGTAGAGGAAACTTTGGCTTCCAAATGGCTCTGTGGTACAGATGGGACTGACAATTTAGCATTAGCTTGTGTTAACTTATCTAGGAAGGGACTGAAGGTGGGTGAAATCAGGAGGGTCATATATACATGGGGATGGTGGGTCATGATAGTTTTCCAGTTTTTGGCATGGTGGTTTAACATTTAATAATTATTTTCTACAATGTGGTTATTTCTTTTCATATACTTAGTCACATGCATTCTATAATTTTCAATAAAAATTAAAATAATTTTATAGGCTTTGTTTATACATTTACATATATCACATAACATTTTCTTAATTGTATACATTTTCTTAATTTTATAGTGTTGATTGTTTAGCATAACTGAAAATATACAATTATATCATAAAACATTTAATATAAGATAGGCTCACTGAGTTAAATTTCAAAGGCCTATATGAATCAACGTACTTCTATCTTTCTCCTATTAGCAGCTCTATCTCCAATTTGCTTATTTGACTGTGAAACACTAGGTAAGAGAAAGGATATTTTACAATGAGATCATTGTAAATAGCATACGGTTATTTTTTTTTTTAAAGGCAAAATGGTTAAATAAAAAAGTGCACTGAAGTACTTCATATAAAACAGGTACATTCATTTTTAATAGTCTGATCCTGTAGGCTTTTTTGAAAATTACTATAAAATATTAAAAGTTCATAATATATTAAAAGAAAACCACAGTTTTTGAGAATTAAAACTGTGTTTTCTGCTCTTTTCCTTAGAGAAGTCAACTGTTTTTATTATTGTTTTTCTTCTGTTATTTTATTTTTATTGGACAATTTAATATGCCATTATATCATTTGGCTTTCAGTTGATATGAAAACAATATCTATATATTTTCTGCTTTTGTTCTTTCTTTGCTGTCCAGAAAAAAGGTAGTGTATTTGTCACTGAAAAAATCATGACTCTAAGTACAAACATTTGAGTTGAAATTACATCCAAGTCCTAGTTCTGCACTGTTTTATCCCCAGATAGATTTTTATCATCAACCTCAGATTTCTAATGTACTTTATGTGATCATCAAAATGAAAATACTAAATCAAAAATTTTTCCGGGGCGCCTGGGTGGCTCAGTTGGTTGAGCGACTGCCTTCGGCTCAGGTCATGATCCTGGAGTCCCGGGATCGAGTCCCGCATCAGGCTTCCTGCTCGGCAGGGAGTCTGCTTCTCCCTCTGACCCTATCCCCTCTCTCATGTGCTCTCTCTCATTCTCTCTCTCTCAAATAAATAAATAAAATGTTTAAAAAAAAAAAATTTTTCCTTACTCTCTGAAAGAAAAGATGCCTAGAGATTGGCTCGATATCTAGAATCTATAGTGTTGCATCAGTCAGAACAGGAAGTGAATGTAGGGAATTGATGGTACCAGCAATGGAAGTGAATAGTGAGGGAACCAGACATCAGCAGCATTAGGAAGCTTCTACCTCTCCAATTCCAATTCTTCTGTAAGCACTCTCTGTTGATCAAATACACCCAGAAACTCATAGACATGGGTATCTGGAATAAAATCTGCTGGGGTCAGCCTCCTTGTACAGAGAACACAGCAGAGAAAGAGTGAGGAAAACATTCAAGACAGGCAGTAACTTCAAAATGAGGAAAACCCTTAAGGCTGTTTACATACATGGCTTTGTTTTCCTTCCTTCCTTTCTCCCTCATCTTTTTTTTTTTTTTTCCTAGTAAAACAGTTCTAATATCATCATCTTTATTTACATGATTTTAATATATTAAGTTTCTGGGTTTTTAAAAAAGTGTCTTTTACTCTCTTCTCAGGCATCATCTTCATATGTTACAATTTATTCTTTGTCCTTTTAAAAATTAGTGGACTTCTTTTTAATTGAGCAGTTCTTTCACACTAGACACTTAAAAAAGTAAAAGTGGAAGAAGAACACTCCCACACACAAACTTATGGTCATTTTCTGCTTTTTATTTTTATTAGTTTACTTAATTTTTTTGTAGTTTCAAGTTTTGGTTTAAATTCCAGTTAGTAAACATACAGCGTAATTTTGTTTCAGGAGTAGAATTTAGTGATTCATCACTTACATATAACACCGAGTGCTCATCACAAGTGCCCTCCTTAATACCCTTCACCCATTTAAGGAGGGTTGCCCCTCCAGCAACCTTTTGTTTGTTCTCTATAGATAAAAGTCTATTTAATGGTTTGCCTCTCTCTTTTTATTCTCCCTATGTTCATCTGCTTCATTACTTAAATTCCATATATGAGTGAAATCATATGGTATTTGTCTTTCTCTGGCTGACTTATTTCCCTTAGCATAATACACACTGGCTCTGTCCATGTCACTGCATCTTCTTTAGCCATTCATCAGTCAATGAACATTTGGGCTCTTTCTATAATTTGGCTATTGTTGATAATGCTGTTATAAACATCAGGGTGCATGTATACTTATGGATTAGTATTTTTATATCTTGGGGGCAAATACCTACTAGTACAATTGCTGGATTGTAAGGTAGTTCTATTTTTAATGTTTTGAGGACCCTCCATACTATTTTCCAGAATGGCTGCACCAGTTTGCCTTTCCACCAACAGTGTAAGAGGGTTTCCCTTTCTCCCCATCCTCACCAAAATCTTCTGTTTCCTGCGTTGTTAATTTTAGCCATTCTGATAGGTGTGAGGTGATATCTCAGTGTAGTTTTGATTTGTATTTCCTTTTTTAAAAAAGTATTTTATTTATTTATTTTGACAGAGAGAGACACAGAGAGAGAGGGAACACAAGCAGGGGGAGTGGGAGAGGGAGAAGCAGGCTTCCCGCTGAGCAAGGAGCCCGATGTGGGGCTCGATCCCAGGACCCTGAAATCATGACCTGAGCTGAAGGCAGACACTTAACTGACTGAGCCACCCAGGTGCCCCAGATTTATATTTCCTTGATGATGAATGATGTTGAGCATCTCTTCATGTGTCTGTTAGCCATCTCTATGTCTTCTTTGGAAAAATGTCTATTCACGTCTTCTGCCCATTTCTTAACTGGTTTATTTGGTTTTGGGTATTGAGTTTGATAAGTTCTTTATAGATTTTTGGATATTAACCCTTTATCAGATTTGTCATTTGCAAATGTTTGCCTTTTAGTTTTTCTGATTGTTTCCTTTGCTGTGCAAAGTTTTTACCTTTGGTGAAGTCCCAATAGTTTATTTTTTGCTTTTGTTTCCCTTGCCTCAGGAGACATGTCTAGTAAGAATTTGCTACGACAAATATCAAAGAGGTAGCTACCTGTTCTCCCCTAGGATTTTGTTGGTTTCCTGTCTCACATTTAGGTCTTTCATCCATTTTGAATTTATCTTTGTGTATGGTGTAAGAAAGAAGTTCAATTTCATTCTTTTGCATGTTGCTCTCCAGGTTTCCCAACACCGTTTGTTGAAGAGACTGTCTTTTTTCCATTGGATATTTTTTCCTGCTTTATCAAAGATTAATTGACCATATGGTTGTGGGTCCATTTCTGGGTTTTCCATTCTGTTCTATTGACCTATATATTTTTTTCCAGTGCCATAATATTTGAATACCACAGCTTTGTAATGTAACTTGAAGTCAAGAATTGTGATGTCTCCAGATTTGCCATTCTTTTCAAGATTCCCTTGATTATTTGGGGTCCTCTGTGGTTCCATACAAATGTTAGGATTGTTTGTTCTAGCTCTGTGGAAAACACTGGTGGTATTTTGATAAGATTTCATTAGATGCGTAGATTGCTTTGGATAGTGTAGACATTTTGACATTTGTTTTCCACTTCATAAACATGGATTTTTTTTTTTCCCATTTCTTTGTCTTTCTCTCAATTTCTTTCATCAGTGTTCTCTAGTTTTCAGGGTACAGATCTTTTGCCTCTTTGGTTAGGTTTGTTCCTAGGTATCCTATGCTTTTTGATGCAGTAGTAAATGGGGTCAATTCCTTGATTTCTCTTTCTGCTGCTTCATTATTGGTGTATAGAAATGCAATGGATTTCTATACATTGATTTTGTATCCTGCTGCCTTTCTGAATTGGTGTATTAGTTCTAGCAATATGTTGGTACAGTTTTTTGGGTTTTCTACATAGAGAATCATGTTGCCTTCAAATAGTTAATGTTTGACTTCTTCCTTGACAATTTGAATGCCTTTCATTTCTTTGTGATGTCTGATTGCTGAGGCTAGGACTAGTACTATGTTAAATAACAGTGGTGAGAGTAGACATCCCTGTCTTGCTCCTGACTGTAGAGGAAATCTCTCAGTTTTTCCCCATTAAGGATGATATTAGCTGTGAGTCTTTCATATATGGCCTTTATGATGTTGAGGTATGTTCCCTCTATCCCTATTATGTGGAGGGTTTTTATTAAGAATTCATGATGTATTTTGTCAAATGCTTTTTCTGCATCTATTGAGAGGATTATATGGTTCTCTTTATTTATTTATTTATTTTTAAAGATTTTATTTATTTATTTGACAGAGAGAGACACGAGAGAGGGAACACAAGCAGGAGAAGTGGGAGAGGGAGAAGCAGGCTTCCCGTCAAGCAGAGAGCCCGATGCGGGGCTCGATCCCAGGACCCTGGGATCATGACCTGAGCTGAAGGCAGATGCTTAATGACTGAGCCACCCAGGTGCCCCTATGGTTCTCTTTTTAAAAAATATATTTTATTTTTTTATTTGTTAGAGAGAGAGTGCATGAGCACAAGTGGGTGGAGGGGCAGAGGGAGAGGAAGAAGGGAGCCTGACGTGGGGCTTGATCCCAGGATCCTGGGAACATGACCCTAGCTGAAGGCAGATGTTCAACTGACTGAGCCACCCAGGCACCCCAAGGAATCATATGGTTCTTATCCTTTCTTTTTTTCATGTGGTGTATCATGTTGATTGATTTGTGAATATTGAACCACCCCTGCATCAGAAGAGTAAATCCCACTTAATTGCGGTGAATAATTCTTTTAATGTACTGTTGGATTCATTTATTAGTATTTTGCTGAGAATTTTTGCATCCGTGTTCATCAGGCATATTGATCTGTAATTCTCCTTTTTAGTGGGGTCTTTGGTTTTGGAATCAAGGTAATGCTGGCCTCATAGAAGGAGTTTGGAAGTTTTCCTTCCATTTCTAATTTTTGGAACTGCTTGAGAATGCTGGTTATGTGTCTTTTCAAGTTTTCTATTTCTTTGTGTTTCAGTTTTGGTAGTTTATGTTTCTAGGAATTTATCCATTTCTTCCAGATTGCCCAATTTAATGGCATATAATTTTTCATTATATATCCTTATAATTATTTATATTTCTGTGGTGTTGGTTCTTATTTCTCCTCTTGCATTCATGATTTTGTGTCCTTTCTCTTTTCTTTTTGATAAGACTGGCTAGGATTTATCAATTTTATTAATTCTTTCAAAGAACCAGCTCCTGGTTTCATTGATCTGTTCTACTGTCTTTGTTGTTGCTGTTGTTTCTATATCATTTATTTCTACTCTAATCTTTGTTATTTCCCTTCTGCTGGCTTTAGGCTTCATTTCTTTTTTCTTTTTCTTTTTCTTTTTTTTCCTAGCTCCTTTAGGTATAAGTTTAGCTTGTGTATTTGAGATTTTTTTTTCCTCTTGAGATAGGCTTATATGGCTATATACTTCCCTCTTCTGATCTCTTTTGCTGTACCCCAAGGGTTTTGGACCAGTATGTTTTCATTTTCATTTCTTTCCATGTATTTTTTTTACTTCTTCTTTAATTTCATGGTTGATCCATTCATTCTTTAGTAGGATATTCTTTAATCTCCATGTATTTATGGTCCTTCCAAATTTTTTCTTGTGGTTGACTTCAAGTTTCATGGCTTTGGGGTCAAAAAATATGCATGGTATGATCTCAATCTTTTTGTACTTATTGAGGCCTGATTTGTGACATAGTATGTTATCTATTCTGGAGAATATCACATGTCCACTAGCAAAGAATGTGTATTCTGTTGCTTCAGGATGAAATGTTCCAAATATATCTGTTAAGTCCATCTGGTCCAGTGTGTCATTCAAAGCAATTGTTTCTTTGTTCATTTTCTGCTTAGATGATCTGTCCATTGATGTAAGTGGGTGTTAAAATCCCCAATTATTATATTATTATCAATGAGTTCCTTTAGGTTTGTTATTGTTTTCCATTTGGGTGCCCCAAGTATTTATAATTTTTAGGTCTTGTTGGATAGACACCCTTATTATGGTATAGTGACCTTCTTCATTTCTTGTTATGGTCTTTGACTTAAAATTTAGTTTGTCTGATAGAACTGTGGTTACACCACTTTTCTTTTGTAACAACTATTTGCATGGTAAATGGTTCTCCATCCCCTTTCAATCTGCAGGTGTCTTTAGGTCTAAAATGAGTCTCCTGTAGGCAGCATATAGAAGAGTCTTTTTTTTTTTTTTAATCCATTCTGATACCCTATGTCTTTTGATTATTTATTCCATTTACATTCAGTCATTATTGATAGGTATGAACTTAGTGCCATTTTATTATTTGTTTTTTCATTGTTTCTGGAGATTTTCTCTTTCCTTTCTAGTCATTGTTGCTTTTGGTCTTTCCCACTCAAAGAGTCCCCTTTAATATTTTTGCAGGGCTGGTTGCGTGGTAGCAAGCTCCTTTAGTTTTTGTTTGTCTGGGAAACACTTTATCTCTCCTTCTATTCTGAATCATAGCCTTGCTGGATACTGTATTCTCAACTACATTTTTTTTTCCCCCATTCAGCACGTTGAATACATCAGGCCACTTTCTTCTTGCCTGGCAATTTTCTGTGGAGAGATCTGCTGCTAAAATTATTTGTCTTCCCTTGTAAATTAGGGACTTCCTTTGTCTTGCTGCTTTTAGGATTTTTTCTTTATCTCTATATTTTGCAAATTTTTCTATGATATGTCTTGATGTTGGCCTGCTTTTGTTGATTTTGATGAGTGATCTCTGTGCCTCCTGGGTTTGGATATCTGTTTCCTTCCCCAGATTAGGAAAATTTTCAGCTATAATTTCCTCAAATAAACCTTCTGTGCCCTTTTCCCTGTCTTCTTCTGGGATTCCTAAGATACAAATGTTATTATGCTTTATGGAGTTACCGAGTTCCCTAATTCTACCTTCATGATCTAATATTTTTCTTTCCCTCTTCTTTTCAGGTTCATTATTTCCCATAATTTTACCTTCTATATCACTTATTCATTCCTTGCTTTGTCCATCTTTGTGTTCACTACATCCAGTTGGTTTTGAATCACAGTTATTGCATTTTTCATTTTAGCCTGAGTAGTTTTTAGGTTTTTTTTTATCTCTGTGGTAAGGGATTCCCTGGTGTCTTCTATGCTTTTCTCAAATCTAGCCAGTATCCTTATGATTACTGCTTTAAGTTCTGGATTAGGAATATTATGTGTATCTCTTTTGATTAAATCCCTGGTCATGACCTTTTCTTATTCTTTCTTTTGGGATAAATTCCTCCATCTTGGCATTTTGTCTGGGTCTCAGTCTTCTTCTGTGTGTTAGGAAAGCTTGTTATGTTTCCTGCTCTTGAGAGTGACGGCCTTATGAAGAAGGGGCCATCTACTGTTTAGGACCTGGCACTTCAGGAAGTGTCTCTGAAGTATGTTGTGTGCACTCTGCTGCTATGTTTTGGCTGCTCTTTTCCTCAGGTCAGTCCTCTGCAGAGTTTTTCTTTGCCTGAAGTGGGAAATGTTTGGACCTTGGCTAGAATGTGTTGAATTTTAACTAGGTGTGCTCTGGTCTGCTTGTTAAAAAGACGTGATGCTATTTCCACTAGAGCTGAAGTTTTGCAGAATTCTATGGTCAGTGGATGTGGGGCAAGCAGGGGGTTTCTGCTGGTCTTCTGGGGGAAGGGCCCACTTCACTGGTTCTCAGGCACACCTGCTGGAGAAGTGCAGTACCAGCAGATCACAGTGGGGTGGGGTTTGGTGTACGCAGTTTAGACCACCAGTGTTGGTGCTGTGCTGTTTACTGAAGTTAGTTTACACTAAGGGGTGAGGTATCGGAATGGCATCTACTGGCTCTTTTTTCCCCAGAGAAGCAATGCCACCTCTCCCAGAAATGAAGCCAAGAAGAGGGAATCGTTCTTCCCAGTGTCTCCAGGGGAATCCTCAGATTAGCTATCTGTCCCTGGACTATCTGCCCTCCTTCTCTACAGGAGAACTTCAGTGCCCTGCTGGCTACACACCAGCCACATTTTGGACCTCTAAAACTCCAGTCTTTGAGGCCCACTGGTTGTAAAAACTCATGAAAATCAGCCCCTTTCCTTTTCCCAGTCAATGGCATTGGGGAAGTGTTTTCCTTGTGGGATCCCCTGTGTGCTCCTCTCTCTCTCTTTTCTCTCTGACATTGGGCTCCCTCCCCTCCCCAGGACCCTTTATCCATTTCTCCCCCAAACCATGTCTCTGCACTACCTACCTTCCACCACGTGGCCTCTTCTCTCTCTAGTTGTGCAGTTTGTTCTGTCAGTCCTCAGATCAATTTCTTGGGTATTCAGAATGATTTGATATTTATCTAGCTCTATTTAAAGGTTGAGGCAAACATAAGGACCTCCTATTACTTCACTATCTTAGCTCCTTTCTCCATTTTCTGCTTTTTAAAATGTAGCCATATAAGCATTAATGTTACTATAATGTTGCTTTCCTCATTCCAGTCCTACTTCCTCCATTTACATAAATAAGGGTCTCATTGCTAAGACTACATACTTCAGTGACAGTCACATATAACTAACACAATAGAAAATTAACCTCGGAATCTGCTCAATTAGGTTCCTGTATTCTAATGATAATTTCCCAATTATCAACACAGTTCCCTCCTTTTTTCTGGGGTCCACCTTTTAGGTCTTGAAATCAGGCTTGGTTGAAAATTATTACAGAAAAATTGACCTTGGCTTTGCTTGAGTAACAGCAAACTTTTAGGAATATCATGGCCTTGTTTGCAGATGCAAGCATGCTGCGCGGCCTTAGCCATACAGAATTCTCAGACCTTTTAGAAGTGCTAGGAGAAAAACATAAAACTCTGACAGAAGTGGCAAACTCAAATTGTTGAATCTTTCTCTCCTAAATGGGATATGGGATCTTTGGAGACAAGGGAGACCACATTTCTGTTTAGGAGCCAACTCTGTTATTTCCTGTTTGGTGTAACCATTCTAATCAGTTTACATGACTTGGCCAAAGTATTTTTATTTTATTTATGTATACATTTTGACATCTTTCTGTCCATCACACACCAATCCTTCTGTGATAACCATGGATTCATTTTTAAGGGAGCAGATAATCCCCTTCAAAATGTGTGCAATTTTTTTTTCACAGTTCCATTCTTTTTTTTCTATGTGTATTAATTCAAAAACATGTAAGTTCTCTGTGTATACCATTTGCTTTACTGATTTGTTGTGTCTTGCTCTAATATATTCAAATATATTTCTCTAAGCTCTATTTTCAATTATTGAGTTGTTTAATCTGCCTAATATCTAAACTTGCAATACTTTGTATCTCTTATTTTTGACAACTTCAATTTTATAAATGTTTTATTTTTATGGTTTTACAAACTGCATGTATATAGACAGGATAATAAGTCTTCATTTTCTTATTAATTTTAATTGATTCCTGTATTTCCTCATGGATAATGAGGAGTACTTTATTGATCATCTCTGTCATAGAATCAAGCAAATTACACTGGCATAATATTTCCTTACAAATTTTTTTTAAGTTTTTTTTATTTATTTATTTGACAGAGAGAGAGACAGCAAGAGAGGGAACACAAGCAGGGGGAGTGGGAGAGGGAGAAGCAGGCTTCCTGCTGAGGAAGGAGCCCAATGTGGGGCTCGATCCCAGGACCCCTGGGATCATGACCTGAGCCGAAGGCAGATGCTTAATGACTGAGCCACTCAGGCCCCACTCCTTACAAATTCTTAAAGCAGAGTTTTATTCTGATTTAAATGTATTCTTGATTTTAAAAAGTCCTTCCACTCTGCCATCTTTAGAATATTCTGTGTTTTCTTTGTGGTTCACTTCTATTCTTTGTACTGTTATGGTGCACTAGTGAATTTCTCTCATAAACTCTTTTATTCATCCTGCATTGCTGAGAAGACAAATCTGAAGACAAAAAATTCTAATCTGAAAAAAGAACTTCTATTCATTAGTGTCAAATGATCTTAGCAGTTTTCTATTCCACTATTCTTCATCTCTTCTTTAAAAGAAAGAAAAATTACTACTCTTCATTGATTATGCTGATCACTTTACCCTTCCCACAAAGGAAAGGTCTTATAAAGGTTTATTCAGATAAATCTAAAAAGTCTAATAGAATCAAGTGTCAGCCAATATTTATAAGTATTTCACTCCCATTTGAGTTGAATTTTGATATTCAACTCCAACGGGAGTGATGTAAAATCATTTTTTGATGTCCTAAATAAGGTGGGGTTTCCCAAAGCAAACTTTCTCCCACTTTAAACAGTGCCACCTGAGAGTGGCTCCTCTATTGTATGAATTTTCTTCCAATACTATTTTTTTATATCTTTTGTATCTTTACTTATATTCTGGAGGAAAACATATGTACACACAGACATTATTTATCACTGGGTATCACTATTATCATCTGGTATCATTTCTACTATAAACAAATCATGCTCATTTTCTCATTCTACTGCTCTTCTGTTAAAACTTTTCTCTTTTTAACTCCTTTTTCAATTGTTGTTATTCTTAATATAGTCTATGCTCATTGTTATATTATGTTGCAGAATGGCCTATTTCCTCTATAAAACCTTTGGCTAAAGAACCATTTTTTGTAACAATTATTAACATTGAATGACAGCCCTGAATGACTGAAAAGATTTTAAAGGCTTTTCTTCATATGATAATTTTTCATTGAAAATATAGTTGTTTTTATTTTTTTTTTACATTAAATCTTACTCACTAGGCATTTTCCACTCCCATACTTCCAGATATGTGGCAATTAGTTTAATCATTACCACAGAAAAAATTCTATTGATTTATTTTTTTTTGTATTTCTGAACAGGTGACTTCATTTTTTCAGTATTTCTGTTTATATTTTGAATATGTATGTATATATTAAAAATATGGGCATATATATGTATATATACACACATAGACATTCAAAATGTGCAAAGGATAAATATTAAAAAGTATCTACCTATCCATTCCCTCTTAGAAACTCACATTCCTTCTGCATAGTTTTTCTAGTTTTTAAAGTAACTTTCTAGTTTTCAAGTAGTATTCTTTTTTTTCTTTTCAAAGATTTTATTTATTTATTTGTCAGACAGAGAGTACACAAGCAGGGTGAGCTGCAGGCAGAAGGAGAAGCAGACTCCCCACTGAGCAAGGAGCCCATGTGGGACTTGATCCCAGCACCCCAGGATCAGGACCTGAGCCAAAGGCAGATGCCCAACTGACTGAGCCACCCAGGCATCCCTCAAGTAGTATTCTTTCATATAACCAAATATGTTGCAGTATTTTTTTTCTGAAACAAATCGAAACATATTAGATTATTGCAGTAGACAAAATGATGGTGCCCTAGTTTTTCATACCCAAATTCCTGGACTCTCTTAGTATGCCTTGTTAAACGGCAAAAGAGACTAGGAGGTGGAATTAAGGTTACAGACTTTCAAACAGGAATATCATCCTGGATTACCTGGGTAGGATCAAAACAATCACATGGGCACTTAAAAATGGAAGGCATACACTCTCCAATGTCCATCAGGGAGGGTATGTTTTATGGTGAGCGCTGTGTATTGTGTAAGACTGATGAATCACAGACCTGTACCCCTGAAACAAATAATACATTATATGCTAATAAAAAAAAATAGAAGGCAGAAGAGTCAGAGAAAGGCAGAAAATTAGATCTGAGATATGCAAAGTGAGGATTCCACTTGTATTTGGAGGTTGTCAAGATAAAAGAAGATAGGAACGAACTTAAAAATTCAGTGGCCTTTAGAAACTGGGAATAGCTCTCAGGTAATAGCCAGCAAGAGAGGGATCTCAGTCATACAGCTTCAACAAACAACTTGAATTCTGGCAACAACCTGACTGAACTGGGAAACATATCCACTTCTAGAGTCTCCATAAACACAGACCTTTAGCCCCTTGATTTTGGTCTTGTGAAAATCTAAGCAAAGGCCTAGTCAAGCTGCCAGACCTGTGATCTAAAGAAACTGAGAGAATCAATTTGTGTTGTTCTAAGCCATTAAGTTTGTGGTAATTTGGTATGGTAGCAATGGAGAATTTATATAGTTCTCCTTTTCTGGCATCATGATATATCTAGATAATCTGTTCTTGAAGAGTTACTCCAAACTTTTAAATGACTTTATAGAATTCCAAAGCATGTCACACACCATAACTTACTTAAATAGGCCCCTGTTGATTGGCAACCAGTTTTTCAAATATTTTTCTATGCAAATATAATTAATTAAATTTTAGATACATAATTTGGCAAATATATAAAAATAAAGTGATAGATAATTTGATAGGTATTTTGATTAACTTTCATTGAGAATTTTATCAATTTACACTATAGTAACACACAGCTGGACTTCTTTCTCTAAGCTTGTGACCACAAATAGACTATAGATCTTTGTGATTATTGCCATTCTGATTAATTGAAAATAGTATTAATTTTATTTCTATAATTATCACTGCAGTATAAGGTTTTTCATAGGTATGCACTGTTCTGTGAACAATTTTTAAAGTCCTTAGCCCACTCTTACATATGAGTGAAGATTCTTTATACATTTCTTATATATAAATGAAGGTAAATAAACTTTTCACTCATATAAACTGTAAATTTTTCCTGATTATTTTTTCTTTGACTTTTTTATACTGTTTTCTTCATGTAGAAAATTTCCATCATTATTAACCTTTTATTTATTGTTTCTGGGTATCATATTACACCTAAATATTCCTTTCCTTCTGAGATGATTAAAATCTTTTTTTAAAAGGCATATTTAACATTGCAGATAATAATGATTAAATAATAAAATATATGGGATTTAAAAGTATTACAGGGGATTTCTTTTTTAAATTAGATGCTCAGGGATATATGTATTTAAAGACATTGACTGTTTTACATAGTATTTATATTATAACTTCTTTCTATTATTAAAGTTTTTTTAATCCATTTCCATACTGGAGGGTTGATTGAGGTTTTCAATGATTTGTTTTACTTTCCATTCTTCTCTTTTTGATTGCCATTGCCCTATCTCTTCTTATTTTGTCTGGTTTTGTTTGTTTGTTTTGAGATTTTATTGATTTATTTGACAGAGAGAGAGAGTGAGAGAGGGAACACAAGAAGGGGGAGCTGGGGAGGGAGAAGCAGGCTCCTTGCTGAGCAGGGAGCCTGATGTGGGACTCGATCCCAAGACCCTGGGATCATGACCTGAGCTGAAGGCTGATGCTTAACCATCTGAGCCACCCAGGTGCCCCTGTTGTTTTTTGTTTTGTTTTGTTTTGTTTTTATTGTTCCTCCAAACCATATTAATTTTCTTATTGAGATTTACATTTCACTAGTAGTTAATTTTTTCTTTTATTATTTTCTCATAGATATCTTTGAAAGTATTCCTTTCCCTTCTTTATGTTTTTCTAGTCAAGTGGTCTTTGTTGAATTACTTTCTATACGTTCTTTGTTGCTTTCTCATTATGTTTCTTGTCTATCTTTAACCAGGATATGGATTTCTTTGCTTTTTAAATTTTTCTGCTAAAATCACATATCACTTTTTTACTCCAAATGTTCTTCATAGAGCCGATTATATTGCTTTTTATTTTTGTTTGTTTGTTCATATGTTTCATTTTAATTTATACAGGGCACTTCAACTTCCTGACTATGATTTTGCCAAAAGCAATCACACATAAATCTCATTTCCATGGAAGAAACACACTGTTTTTACTGTATAGATGGTCATGATCATACTAGTTTTGTCCCCACATTTAAAGATACATGGCGACTGGTTGGCTCAGATGGTTAAGTCTCTGCCTTCAGCTTGGTCGGGGCTCCCAGCTCAGTGGGGCATCTGCTTCCCTCTCTCCTGCCTCTCCTCCTGCTTGTGCTCTGTCTCTCCTAAATGAATAAATAAAATCTTTAAAAATAAATAAATAAACAAGAATAAAAATACTTTGTACTCAAAAATTTTCTCTAGTCACAGTCATGGTATGTACTTTTATGCCCCTTTTGCATATGAAAAGCACAAGTGATTGGTTCACGCCATTCTCTTCAGTCCAAAGTTTGAGTTCATATATTTCTCAACCCGTATCACAAACCTATCAAATGCATCTATAGGAGTATTAAAATGTTTAATAATGTCTTTAATGAATCCTATAGAGAATAATATATATAATTACATAAAATTTGATATAAAAATAATATATAAACACATTTTATATATTTAATAAATTATACTTTTCTATAAATTTATAATTTATTATTTAGAACCAATTTACTAAATAAAAATTAAGAAATGTATTTGTATTTATATATTATGTTTTACAGAAAAAGAGAGAAAGAAAGTGTGCTTGGGTTTGCTTAGATAAATTGTCAGATATCATCTCTCCATACCTATGTTTTTATTCTCGTTCAGTTTTCTCA
The DNA here is from genome assembly GCF_054177405.1 of Leptonychotes weddellii. NCBI lineage: Eukaryota > Metazoa > Chordata > Mammalia > Carnivora > Phocidae > Leptonychotes > Leptonychotes weddellii. The sequence continues at coordinate 56,723,821 of NC_138370.1, read as the reverse complement.
CATTATGATTTCAAATATAAATCCAATTTTTCTGTTGATTTTAAGCTAGATTTAACCTCATTTGTCTGTTCATGCAAAAGCTATTTGTTGAGCTGAAGACCTTTTACTAGGTACTGGTGATAAATGGATGAACAAAACAGGAGAAATCTTTGATCTCATGTAACTTATAACCTAAGGTTATTCAAAGCATAAATACATATTAAATGTGTTCATGATAAAACCACAGAGAATAAAGAGTCCAATAAAAGAGAGAGTGAGTGTGAGTGTTATCTTACAGGAGTAGTTGGGAGGAAATCTATGATAAGGTGACTTTGGAATTATATGTCTGAAAAAAGTGAAAACTGAGCCATCTTAATAACCAAAGGACAGCATTCACACAAGAACATTCTCATCATCCCATAACTTCAACTATTATGCTACTATTTCAATAAGTGTATTTTAATATCAACAAATAAAAACAAAATGAAGCAAGCATATTTACCACATATGTAACTTCATCATAAAATGAATTTTATGATGAATATCTTATAATGTTTCTGACATGAGAAAAATTCTAATAGCAATTCCATCTCAAAAATATTTTGATAAGGGGCGCCTGGGTGGCTCAGTTGGTTAAGCGACTGCCTTCGGCTCAGGTCATGATCCTGGAGTCCTGGGATCGAGTCCCGCATCGGGCTCCCTGCTCGGCGGGGAGCCTGCTTCTCCCTCTGACCCTCCCCCCTCTCATGTGCTCTCTGTCTCTCTCATTCTCTCTGTCTCAAATAAATAAATAAAATCTTTAAAAAA
>NC_138370.1:56669248-56722535 GCF_054177405.1 Leptonychotes weddellii | reverse complement strand
TGTTGAATCTCAGATCTGTACCTCTGAAACAAATAATGCAATATATGTTAAGAAAAAAAAAGAAGAAGAAGGTAGCGGGAGGGGAAGAATGAAGCGGGGGAAATCGGAGGGGTAGACGAACCATGAGAGACGATGGACTCTGAAAAACAAACAGGGTTCTAGAGGGGGTGGGGGGATGGGTTAGCCTGGTGGTGGGTATTGAGGAGGGCACGTTCTGCATGGAGCACTGGTTGTTATGCACAAACAATGAATCATGGAACACTTCATCTAAAACTAATGATGTAATGTATGGGGATTAACATAAGAATAAAAAAAATAGCTGTCATTATCTAATAAAACATAATTTATTTAAAAAAAATAAAATAAAATACAACAAACAAAATTAACCAAGGAATTTTTAATGAACTTGGAATATAAAGACCATAGATAATTAATTTTCTATATTCATTCCCTTGGAATATTCTTTTCACGTGTCTTTCTGAAAAAAATTGTTCTGGAGAATAACCCTCAGATATCCACTTACCAGACAGTCATTAAAATTGTAATTAGCTCATCATCCTTTGGAAAACCCCCAAGGACTTATGGATTTGCACACTGAGGAGGAATAACATAACATAAACAATTAAAGCATAGATATTTTGTGTCTACTGATGAAAGAAACACCATCACCTATTGTACCAAAAGAATAAAACCCAAGTCTGGACAAATTTTGGGATCCAGCTGTCAATTTGTAGCAAATTTAGAGGAGGGCACATACTGAACTGCAATATGTGCATGAAATCAGTAAAATCCAGACTGTGGGGAAATCTAAAGTTCAAAATGTCTGGTTTCCTCAACCTATAAGTTGTAAGGAAACATAATGGATAATACAAGTTCTGTGCTTTAAAACAAAGAATAAAACATTGCAATGTACACAGTTAATTTATGAGGAAAGTATGATTTAGTTAGGCTTAGATTCTAAATTTGGCTAAATTAGCATTAATATCAGAAAACAAAATAATATCATATGGATATAAACATCACTCAAATGTATAATCAGATTTGCTCCCTAAAATTTTTCAAATGTATTTTAGTCTGACTTTAGTATCTATGTGTTCATGAAAATTGGATTCATATTATACATTTTTTTAAATTTATTTACTTTTTTCCTCCTTTTTATTGTGGTAAAATACACCTAATATAAAATTTACCATCTTAACCCTTTGTAAGTGTACAGTTCAGTGGTAAAAACATAGGACAAAAGCTTCACAAGGGTTGGATTTCACGAAGATTCCTTGAATAAGACACCAAAGGCACAGGTAACAAAAGAAAAAAACAGGCAAATTGAATTTCATGGACATTTTTTTTTAAAGATTTTATTTATTTATTTGAGAGAGAGAGAGAGCAAGCACATGAGAGGGGGGAGGGTCAGAGGGAGAAGCAGACTCCCCGCCGGGCAGGGAGCCCCATGCGGGACTCGATCCTGGGACTCCAGGATCATGACCTGAGCCGAAGGCAGTCGCTTAACCAACTGAGCCACCCAGGCGCCCCATGGACATTTTTTTAATGTTAAGATTTGCATTTGTTTCTTTAAGATTTATTTATTTATTTATTTCAGAGAGAGAGTGCATGGGGGCAAGGGGCAGGGACAGAGGGGAAGGGAGAGAGAGTCCTAAGCCTACTCTGTGCTGAGTGCTGAGCCCAACCTGGCACTCCATCTCACGACCCTGAGAACAGGACCTGAGCCAAAGCTAAGAATCTGACGTTCAACCAACTGCACCACTCGTGCGCCTCATGGACTTCATGAAAATTAAAAATTTTTTTAAATCAGAAGACAGTATCTGTATGATTTCACTCATGTGGAATCTTGAAAACGAAATAAATGAATAAACAAGCAAACAAAAAGGAGAATCAGATCTATAAATACAGAGAACAAACTGATGGTTGACAGAAGGGAGGGAGATGGGGGGATGGACAAAGTGGATGAAGAGGCATGGGAGATACAGACTTCAGTTATGGAATGAATAGGTCACAAGGATAAAAGTTATAGCATAGGAAATATAGGCAGTGGTATTGTAATGGTATTGTATGGTGATAGAGGGTAGCTACACTTGTGAACATAGCACAACATACAGACTTGTCCAATCACTATGTTGTACTCCTAAAACTAATGTAACATTTTGTATCAGCTAAACTCAAATTAAAAAAAAAGAAATAAAAAAAAAGAAAATCAAGGGATGGATGGACAAAAGACACTATCCATAGAGTACAAAAAGACAAGAATCGGAGAAAATATGTGCAAATAATGTAATTAATGAGGGATTAATAACTAGAATATATACAGAAATTCTCAGACTCGACCACAAAAATACATTTAGTTTTGTATGTAGACTTTTACAAATAGCAATATATAATGAGATTTAAATGTTATTTGAACATGATTTCGACAGTTTCATACATTATTTCTCAATGGCTATATATTTAGTTTTTTAAATTAATAATATAAATAAAAATGTAAATAATTATATCTGTACATCAAATTGGAATTGTTTTGTTTCACTATAAAATTCCCAAAATAGGAAATACTGCATCAGATATTAACATTTTGAATTTAGAGATATTTTATAAACTCAACCTTTACATTGCTTTATTCATATAAATAATATCTTCATTTATTATAATCTTGAACCATGTAAAACTACATTAAAACAAAACTGGTGGATGACAGTTAAAAAACCCTGAGATAATGATCCCTAAATTTTGCTGTGCTGTTGATTTTTCATGGGATTCTTGCTTCAGACATCCTGAAAATATTGGTATGGAGTGTAATCTGAACATATATGTTTTGAAGAGCTCTCCAAGTGATTCTAATGCATAGAAAAGCATGGGAACTGCTGTCTTAAAATAACTGGCTTTCATTTTCATCCTATGTTATATTTTAATTTAATTTTTAGGAGGAGTGTTTTTCATGTCTATGTCTTTTTATCTGCCACATAATTATATTGTCATTTTGTCCAGATGTTTTAAATGCACAAGATTATCCAGTATATATTGCTTAATGCATTCTTAATAAACATGGATTTACTCTGCATTTTGTTAAAACATCATGCCTGTTATTTTTTTTTATGTTAATCTTTACCTATCACATAACATCCACTATTTTGTGCCTGTTGCAATTTTGTTTAATACGTAGTTTTTCTGAATAGCGTGTAAGCTTGGAACCGAATTTAAGAGTCTTTGTATTGCAATTGACCTTCTTTTAGTGATTTGAAAGTCGCTTTACCCTAGTTTCTCTTCTAATTTTTAGTTTATAAAAATATAGTTGAATTTTGTGTTCTCTCATTTTAAACATAATGAATAAAACTGTATGTTGGTGTTTTGCCTCTAGGAGTGAAGGGTTAAGGAGCCAAATGAACATGAAATTGTTCTAAAGTATTTGTAAATATTAGGAAGAAAAACGAGTTGCTGATATTAACTCACTAATGGTTGAAAAAAAAATGTAGGTGTTGCACTTAAAGATTAAGAACAAATGAAAAAGTACAAATTTCAAGACAGCAGAAAAAAACACATTTTATCCAATATAAGTCCGGAAAGATAAACATTACTCAAAAGTTAAATCCTGTAAATAGAAAGCATGAAATAAATGATTAAAATGATACTAGTAATAGGGCAATTCCATTAGTATGTTTATATGTATATAGTTAAATGTATTAAAAGATAAGGCCACTCAGATTTTACATAAAACAAGCTCTCTCATTGCATTCTCTGCAATTATAACATATAAAAAGGGGATACAGAAAGGGTTTTTAAATGATAGAAAAATACCATGGAATTGTAAGCCAAAATAAAGCTAAAGTAGCAAACTTAATGCCTTAAAATTATTAGCAAAAAGAAAATCATGTAAATAAAACATCACATAAAGAATAGAATTTCACATATTGGCAAGGGAAAAGAGGAGCAAGACAATAGAACGAGTGCATATGCAGCATGATGAGAAAAGATTAAATCAAGATTATTAGCAGCCTCGAACACATCTGGGAGGGATGACTAACAAACTCAGTTTAACTTGAGACCTTAGCAAGGAGAAGGCATTTTTTTGTTATGTCAAGGCGATGGGTTTTTACAGATAAAAATCAAACATGCACTTTGGATAAAAGTTTTTTTGAAAAAAAGTTTTCATGTTTCTTATAAATGGTTACATTTTAGAAATACATATTTCATAAATATTTCAGTATTTGATTTCTATTTTGTATGTGTCTATGACATACTATTTTTTAATTCATGGTGGTGATTGATCTGTGGTGGAAAAAACATGATTATATTAGAGTTAGATAGATCTGTGTTTGAATCCTCTATTTAATGCATAATAATAAATTTGCTCAGTCCAACTTAGACTTACATTTTAGGTTGCCTAATTTGTAAAAAAAGCATAATCAATACATTCCTATTATTTATAAATCTAAAACATGTCTCAAAATTATAATAAAATTCACTTCATTGTGAAGATTGTATACAAATTACTTAACACCTGCTTTGGTACATATTAGAGATTAATAAGTATTTTACTCCAAGGAAATAAAGGCTGTAATTTAAGGAGACTGTAATATAAAGAAAATTTTAAAATTTAGATAAATTAATTGCTAACACCTTATGGCAACTGAATATTCAACTTCCTATGATGGTATAAATATAGTGTTCTACAAATTATGTGCCCAATAATGAGGCAAAATGTCAATGCCACAGGTAATAAAGACATTCTAGCTTATGACTCATATAATGACTAATCAAAAGGATATGTTCTACATATTTGGCATTTAAATGACATTAAGACCCATACTGAGCTTTACAGTTACATACTCACACTGATGGTTATCTACACTGTTAGTTATGTTCCTCAAATAGCACAGTTTTTAAAAAATAATCACATTTTTAAAAAAGAATCACATTGACATCTTATTTTGTATTTGACAGAACAGTGAATAAACCTGCCTTTCACCAAATTTAAACAGATTTCTGAAAATTGTATTTGCCTTATTAGAATGTTTAAAGAATTGAAGATCTATCCTAAAGAAAGAAAGTGATGCAAAATATCACCTCTAGCAACAATTTAATTTATAGTTGAGGAAATTGAGAAGAAGAATAGCTAAGGATTCCATTTGGGATCACTTGAAATATAAAATAATATTACCTAATAACCTGATAGATTTGCTTAAACAAGTCTTGTCAATTTTTCTGTTTTATATTTTTGTTGTATTATACAAAATAATAATCTGTTTGATTAAAAGAGTACTGTAGAGGATTTTAAAAATGCACACATTTGAAATATTCTAAATAATAGACCCATACTTAAGGTCTATAAAATAGCTCGTGCATATTTAGTGGGTACAGGAAATTAGAAAGTGTTTAAAATTTGAGATTAATTAAATCATGTTTAATAAAAAAAAAGGTTTAGGCTGATGAGTTATCTCATGTACTATTTATGAACAACATCTTGATGGGAGAGAGATCTGAATTACTACTATGTCTCTGGCCTTATTTTATTTATTTATTTATTTTTTTTCAGAGAAGGTATTTTATCATCAGAACAGTATGGTTTCCTATATTTAAGATCTATTTATTATTTATTTTTACAAGTAGCAAAGTCCCTCCATTTTTTACCCAGCTTAATATACATGGATATAAAAAGCTATTGATTTCACTCTGCCTCCCACCCCAACCTGAATGGGCTAACAGGAAGTTGTGAGCTCAGAGCAGGCTCCTGATGTCAGGGTGGTTTCCTCTTTACCTCGAACTTAACTCTGGCACTCTAATCAGTCATCATCTTGCTGATTTCTTTTCAGTTTAAGAAAATCTATGAGTTTGTGAGCATTCTCCCCAGTAGACAGGTCTACAAAGTCCTTGGGAAGTCGGTAACTCAGATAGGGACTGGGTTGAACCGTCACTTCACTGTTTGTGCAACGGAAAGCTGGAGAATCCTGCGCCAGAGCATCTCCTTCACTAAAATCACCTGTTAAGTTTCTTCCAGATATGGATTCTTCCCAAGTAAACAGCAGTGAATCAGTTACCTCACCAAACGGATTAAAATCAATCAGCCACACCTTCCTCCTGCTGTCTCTCTCTATATAGAACACAAAGTCTTCATCCAAAAATTTGTATTGTGTGTGTTTCTTAAAAAAGTCTTGTATGCATCTGCAAATCTCTTCCTTTTGTTTAGAAATATGATCATAGTACTGTGTATAGTCCCTTTGAGAAATACCAATAAGCTTGTTTTCCTTGACAAAACATTGGAACTCAGCCCCAGGAATTAATTCACACCATTTTCGAAGAACAAGCTCATATTCTATGCAAGGATCTGGAGAATCATCAATACAATGAATAAATGGCTGAATGAAGTCACGAGTGATGAAATCAGAACTCTTGAACAACAGAAAGATGTCGCGGAGGGTTTTACATTTCAGAGAACTGTTCATTGCTATCCAGTATGCATCCCTTGGGGCACTCCAGTTAAACTTAGGAAATGCACCGTCCCCAGGGAATTGATAGCTTCTTGGACTTTCGTGGTGAACTCGCGAAATTCCGGTGCCGTAAGCGTAGCCGTGTTCTCATCATCCGACCACTGTATTTCTTCTGCCTCATCATCACTGTTTGGTTGAGAATGTGTTGGTGGATCTTCCCTTCCCGAAACTACCAGAGTTCCATCGTGGAGTAAATAATCCTTCACATTCTGAGGAAGTGGAAGAATGATGCTCTTGATGGTAAGGCTTCGGAACAGTGGATACCAGGCGGAGAACTGACAGCGCAGCACATGCTCCTTCTTCATCCTCCAGCTGCCACCGGCGCCGCCTCTCCCTCTCCTTCCGGCACTCTCCTGGAACCCAGGTCTCCCATCCCGGAAGTACCCGCCAAGCTATTTTGGCTCAAGGAGGCTTCTGGTCCATAAAGTAGGGAGGTGGTAGCAGAAAAGAGAGTGAGGAGAATCGCAGGAACTCTCTTCAGTATTCACTCATACACGCACACACGCACAAACACACACAAAGCGTTCGCGTCCTGTCTCTGGCCTTATTTGATATTTATGTTTATCCACATTTATTTCGGAAGTTCATGACAGCCTGCTGCTAAGGTGATAACTGTAAGTAAAGTGCATTTAATGAACTCATAATGACTATTTTTAAAAATATTTAATGATGTTGAGTTTTGCCACGATCACAATAATTTCTTTTCTAGAACAATCTATTTTTTTTTTGCTGAAACTTAGTTATTAATAACTGTAATATTTTTGTCCCCTTTGATTCTTAAATTCTGCCTTATAATTACATTTTTTGTGAACAAAACCATGAGAGGTGAATGCTGTTTTCTTCAATATGATTCTAAAATTCTCTTTTATCTATAATAAATACAGAAATAATTCTAAGAGCATTTTCACAAACATTTCAGTTTATACAGATTGTCTGGTCCTTGACCTACAATGGCTTGACTTAGGATTTTTCAACTTTACCATGGTGTGAAAGCAATAGTCTTCAGTAGAAACTGTATTTAGAATTTTGCATTTTGATCTTTTCCTGGGTTAGTAATATATGGTACATTGGCAGCTGCAGCTCCCAGTCAGCCAAGTGGTCACAGGTGTAAAGAACAAATACACATACAACCATTCTTTACCGATACAACCATTCTGTTTTTCAGTTTCAGTACAGTATTAAATTACATGAGATATTCAACACTTTATTATCAAATAGGCTTTGTGTTAGATGATTTTGACCAACTATAGGCTAATGTAAGTGTTCTAATCTGCTCAAGGTAGGCAAGGCTAATCTATAATTTTCAGTAGGTTAAGTGTATTAAGCGCATTTTTGACATATTTTCAACTTACACTGGGTTCATGGGGGATGCAACCATATTCAAAACAGGGAAGATTTTGTACTTTGATTATTTTGTTCCACATACATCTCTGGGAATTTCCCTTCCTTCCTTCCTTCCTACCTTCCTTCCTTCCTTCCTTCCTTCTTTCATTCCCTCCCTCCTTTCTTTCTTTCTTTTTCTTTCTTTCTTTCTTTCTTTCTTTCTTTTCTTTCTTCTTTCTTTCTTTCTTCTTTCTTTCTATCTTTCTTTGTTTTCTTCTTTTTTCTTTTTTCTTTCTTCTTTCCCTTTCTTTCTTTCTTTCTTTCTTTCTTTCTTTCTTTCTTTCTTTCTTTTTCTTTCTCTCAACCATTTGTGGAACTCCCATAAGAAAAATAAAAGCTTTTCTTTCTATTACAATGTCTTGTATCTTTTGTCAGTATATTTCTTAAGAAAAATTTCCAACTCTGGTATTTGTATGGAATTTTTAGACCACATTGTAAAAAAACAAAAACAAACAAACAAACAAAAACTATGTGCTATTGTTCCGCCTTTGAATAGTAAGAATATAATCATGATGAAGATTGCAGAAATTTAGCTTAGGAGATAATTGTTTTGCATATTACTTTGTATTCCTTATGTATTCACACTGCATTTTTTTCACCATCATAAAAATAAAAAGTAACTTTTATTTGTTTTTCAAGAATTTATTTATTTACTTATTTATTTATTTTTATTAACATATAATGTATTATTTGTTCCAGGGGTACAGGTCTGTGATTCATCAGTCTTACACACTTCACAGTGCTCCCCACAACATATACCCTCTCCAATACATTCCAGTTAGTTAACATACAGAGCAACACTAGTTTCATGTATAGAATTTAGTGATTTTTCACCCACATACAACACCCATTTCTCATTACAAGTTCCTTCCTTAATCATCATCACCTATTTAACCAATCTCCCCATCCACTTCCCCCCTGGTAACCATTATTTTGTTCTTTATAGTTAACAGTCTGTTTTTTGGTTTGCTTCTTTCTTCCCCACCCCACCCCCCGTTCATTTGTTTTGTTTCTTAAAATTCCACATATGAGGGAAATCAGATGGTATTTGTCTTTATCTGACTGACTTATTTTGCTTAGTATAATACTCTCTAGCTTCAGTCACCTCATTGAAAATGGCAAGATTTCATTCTTTTTGATGGATGAGTAATATTCCATTGCAAATATATATGTGTGTATATATATGTGTATATATACACCACTTCTTTATCCATTCATCAGTCTGTAGACATTTGGGCTCTTTCAATAATTTGGCTTTTGTTAATAATGCTGCTATAAACATCAGTGTGTATGTAACCCCTCGAATCAGTATTTTTATACCTTTTGGCTAAATACCTAGTAGTGTAACTGCTGGATTGTAGGGGAGTTCTATTTTTAACTTTGAGGAATCTCTATACTGTTTTCCAGAGTGGCCACACCAGTTTGCCTTCCCACCAACAGTGTAAGAGTGTTTCGCTTTCTCCACATCCTTGCCTAAAACTGTTTCCTGAATTGTTAATTTTAGCCATTAGTTGTGAGATGCTATCTCATTGTAGTTTTGATTTGTATTTCCCTGATAATGAGTAATGTTGAGCATCTCTTCCTGTGTCTGTTAGCCATCTCTATGTCTTCTTTGGAAAAATGTCTATTCACGTCTTCTGCCCATTTCTTAACTGAGTTATTTGGTTTTGGGATGTTGAATTTGATAAGTTCTTTATAGATTTTGCATACTAACCCTTTATTAGATATGTCATTCGGAAATATCTTTTCCCATTCAGTAGATTGACTCTTAGTTGTGTTGATTGTTTCCTTCACTATGCAGAATCTTTTTATTTTGATGAAGTCCCAATAGTTTATTTTTGCTTTTGTTCCCCTTGCCTCAGGAGACACATCTAGTAAGAAGTTGCTACGGCCGATGCCAAAGAGCTTACTGCCTGTGCTCTCTTCAAGGGTTTTTATGGTTTCAGGTCTCACATTTAGGTCTTTAGTCCATTTTGAGTTTATTTTTGTGTGTGGTGTAAGAAAGTGGTTCAGTTTCATTCTTTTGCATGTTGCTGTCCAGGTTTCCCAAAACCATTTGTTGAAAAGACTGTCTTTTTTCCATTGGATATGTTTTCCTACTTTGTCAAAGATCAGGTGATGGGTATTAAAGAGGACACATACTGAATGGAGCACTGGGTGTTATATGCAAACAATGAATCATGGAACACTCCATCAAAAACGAATGATGTAATGTATGGTGATTAACATACCATAATAAAATACATACATACATACATACATTCCTGAAAAAAAAAAAAAAAAAAAAGATCAGTTGACCATATCGTTGTAAGTCCATTTCCAGGTTTTCTATTCTGTTCTGTTGATCTATGTGTCTGTTTTTGTGCCAGGACCATGCTGTCTTGGTGATCACAGCTTTGTAATATAGCTTGCAGTCCACAATTGTGATGCCTCCAGCTTTGCTTTTCCTTTTCAGGATTGCTTTGGCTATTCAGGGTATTTTGTAGTTCCATACAAATGTTAGGATTGTTTGTTCTAGCTCTGTGGAAAGTGAAAGTTTGACTCCTTCTTGCCAACTTGAATGCCTTTTATTTCTTTGTGTCATCTGATTGCTGAGGCTAGGACATCCAGTACTATGTTAAATAACAGTGGTGAAATGAACATCCTTGTTTTGTTCCTAACCTTAGGGGAAAAGCTTTGTTTTTCCCACTGAGGGTGATATTAGCTGTGGGTTTTTCGTATATGGCCTTAAAAAGCAACTTTTAAAGAAGAGACATAATCTAATGGGAAATTTTGATGAAGATCCTTTAATAGCATACCAAAATACAGATAGACTTAGTATGTAAAGACAAAGTCAAATCTTCTTTTTTTTTTTTTTAAAGATTTTATTTATTTATTTGAGACAGAGAGAATGACAGAGAGAGAGCACATGAGAGGGGGGAGGGTCAGAGGGAGAAGCAAGCTCCTTGCTGAGCAGGGAGCCCAATGTGGGACTCGATCCAGGGACTCCAGGATCATGACCTGAGCCGAAGGCAGTCGCTTAACCAACTGAGCCACCCAGGCGCCCGACAAAGTCAAATCTTCTATTACATAAAGATAATTTGAGAATGCATTTTCTCAGTGCACGTAAGATGGAAAATTCAAATTTATAGGTCAGTTCATATTTAAAAAGAAAGGTGTATAATGATTTCAAAAAGAAAGTGTTATTCCACAAAGACATATATCTTGACCTAACTTAGCAATATTTCTCTTTTTTTTTAAGATTTTATTTATCTATTTGAGAGAGAGAGAATGAGCATAAGTAGGGGAGGGGGCAGGGGGAGAAGGAGAAGCAGGTTCCACGATAAGCAGGGAGCCCGACATGGGGCTCAAACCCAGGACCCTGGGATCATGACCTGAGCTGAGGCAGATGCTTGACCTACTGAGCCACCCAGGCATCCACCATATTTCTCTTGCTGGCTTAATTAAATAGTCACTATTTTGCATCAACTTATTTAAGCAAACTTTTACTCTACTTTGATCACAGCAAATGAGATAACCTCAAAACATAGTAACATATGAATAGTATAATTGAAAAAATTATGACTCTAATTAAAAAAATCACTATTTAAACAAAATCCTAAGAATAGCCTTCAAAGTCCTTGGTATGTTTATCACTAGTTTCACCAAGCTGAAAGTTCAGTTTTCATTACAATTTAAACCATAATTAAAATTTCTCTGTTTCTGGATGTAATTTTGGAAATGGAGAATGACTAGAACAGAATTATTAAACAAATTGATTGCATTTCATTTATCTTCATTTTGAAAGGTTGATAGAAACAAAATGCAAATATTTTTTTAATGATTTTTTTCTCTTAACTTAATTGCTATTATTATTTTTTTCATTAAGCTGTCATTACACTTCAGATTAAATCCTGCAATATGGAATCCTCTAGTTGAAATATGATCTGTGGAGAGCCAGGCAGAACCCTAGGGAACCAGCTCTGAAACTAGACTTTAAACAGTAAGAAAGGGAAACTATTTTAAATTGTATAAGTATCTTAGCATTATATAAAACTAATCAATAACAAGGCAATTGGTAGCAGAAGGCTCATAGAATCATGCCATCTAACTCAGTTCCTCCTTGGGTCAAACATTTATTAACATACTCAAGACAGTTCTTTTCTTCTGCACTCTTGAGCCTAGCAACCCTATGAATTGAAATCTGATGTTTCTCGACATTCAGCTCAAAGTTTAGTAGAGTGTGAGGACTTCCCAAACATTTGTTAAAATTAATTAAATATGAAGTCAAGAGACATTTCTGCAATATTCGAAGTGGGTTACCGTTAAATTCAAGTTCAACCTGGAGAAGGTAAAGCAACCAAGAATTGAGCACTCACTCCTTCCTAGGAAAATAGAATTCTGAAGTTGCCACCTATGCCTTTTTCTAATTGTCACTCACCTCTTTCTTTTAATCTAACTTTGATTAAAGGTATTCAGTGGGATACCTCATGGGAATTCCAGTCATTAATACACTGAAAACCTCATAATAAGCAAAAAACAGTCTTTGTACACATGCAAAATATGAAAGTACTTTTCTTCCTTAGCCAGGTATATGAGGCAGTTTGAGACTAGTATCCCAATAACATTTTAGATACTCTAATCATGAGGAAACATAAAGAAAATTAATTTGTAAATGATAGAGATTACACATGATATAGCACAAACCTTGTTGAAATGCTAGAATATACATAATAGTAGATATGCAAATTTAAAAATTTTCCTTTACGTTTTAGAACAGGCACTTTTATTCTTCTTTCTTGGCAATAGTAGTCAAAAACACTGTCATAGATATTATTTCTACCATGTTATAGATAACCAAAGCAATTTATGGGCCCACTTGACTTGGAGATAGATAAGTATTAAACATCTCCATCATTCTTCTGGTTATTGTATTATATTTTTGTAAAACTTCGTATCTTTACAACATTTTTACCTTCACAGTAAAACTGAGGGGGAAAGGTATAGAGATTTTCTATATATTCTCTGCTTTCACATGCATAGATTTCTCCCCAAATCCATAGTTTACATAAAAGTCCATTCTTAGTGATATACATTATGAATTTGGACAAATGTGTACAGATATGTATCCATCATTACAATATTGCGGAGTATTTGCACTACCCTAAAATCCTCTGTGCTCTATCTATTTATCTCCCTCAACCCCACCCTGGTAACCACTGGTCTTTTTACTGTCTCCATAGTTTTGCCTTTTCCAGAATATCAAATAGTTGAAATCATGCAGTATGTAGCCCTTCTGGGTTAGCTTTCATTTAGTAATATGCATTTAAGATTCCTCCATGTCTTTTCATGACTTTATAGCTTATTTCTTTTTAGAGTTGAATAATACTCCATTGTCTGGGGGTCCCATAGTTAGTTTATCCATTCACCTACTTAAGGACATTCTGGCTGCTTTTGAGCTTTGGCAATTATGAATAAGGCTGCTATAAACATTTCTGGGCAGGCTTTTGTGTGGACATAAGTTTTTGGCTCCTTTGGGTAAATATCAAGGAGCAGAATTACTGAATCATGTAGTGAAAGTATGTTTAGTTTTGGAAGAAAGTGTCAAATGTCTTACAAAGTGGCTATAGCATTTTGCATTCCCATCAGAGATGAATGAGAGTTCCTGTTGCTCCACAACCTCATCAGCATTTGGTATTATCAGTGTTTTCATTTTCATTAAATTCTAAATACGTGATTCTTTCTCTTGTGACTTTTTCTTGAAAAATGCAAACTTAAAAGGTATATTACTTATTTTCTTATATTTGGCAATTTCTCAGATATTTTTCTGATACTGATACTTAGTTTAATTATAATCTAATTGCAAATAATACTTGCTGTGATTTCAATTTTTAAAAATATGCTAGCATTTGTTTGATACCTCAAGATACATTTTATTTTAGAGATTGTTTCTTATGCACTTAAAACTGTTTCTTGCTGCTGTTGGAATGGAATGTTCTACAGATGTCAGTTAGGTCAGTTGATTGATAATACTGCTCAGATTGTTTATATTCTTACGGATTTTCTGACTGCTCTATCAATTACTGAGAAAGAAGTGTGGAAATCTCCAACTGTAATTGTGTATTTATCTGGTTTTCATTTCACTTTCATATGTGTTTTGCATTATAAGTATTATAACTCTATTATTAGATATATACACATTTAGACTTATTATATATTAATGGTGAATTTATTCCTTTTATGAAGTCTCTTTTTATACATAGAGTTCTGAAACCTACATCTTCTGATCTTAATATAGCCAACTTGTCTGTCTTTAATAATCACGTGGTCTTTTTCCACTCTTGTTTTCACCTGTATATGTCTTTGTAGGTGATTTATTGGGGACAACAAATAGCTAGGTCTTGATTTTTACATCATATCTCATAGTACTGTCTTTAAGTTTGTAATCTATACTATTTAATTTAATGTAACTATTAATGTAGTTGATTTAAGTTTAACATTTTGTCAGTTCTCTACTACTACTTGTTCCATCCCTTGTGTGTTTTTTTCTCTTTCCCCATCTGCTTTTAGATTATGTTTTTATTATTACCATTATTATTTCATTTTATGTCAATCTTGGCTGAGTAGTTATACCCTTATTTTTTATATTATATAAATTTATATTACTTTTTATTTTTCCATTTTATGTTATTATCAGCTGAGTAGATATGCAATTTATATCTATCTTTGATTTATCACACTTTATTTCAAATATTATACCATTCCATTTATTATAAGAACCTTAAAACAATATACTTTTTTTTTTTTTAAAGATTTTATTTATTTATTCTTGAGAGACAGAGAGAGAGAGAGAGGCAGAGGGAGAAGCAGGCTCCCAAGGAGCAGGGAGCCCGATGCGGGACTCGATCCCAGGACCCTGGGACCATGACCTGAGCCGAAGGCAGACACTTAACCATCTGAGCCACCCAGGTGCCCCTAAAACAATATACTTTTAATTCTTCCATTCTTCATGCTATCGTCATGCATTTTACTTTTTCGTATATTACAAACTGCATAATATTTCACTTACTTTGCTTAAGACTCTCAATTGTCTTTTGGAATAAACAAAATAAGAACAAAATGTATATTTATCTAAATCTGACTTCTTCATTTTTCCCCTTAGATATGTTTCTCTTTTGTATCATAAGGCTTTCTATCTGAACTTCCTTTAACATATCTTATAGAATAATGTGATAGCAATGAATTTTTTTGGCTTTTTTTCCTCCAAAAACAATATGTATTGTGTTTTAATTTTTGAAAGACAAGTTTTCTATGCATTAGATTGCATTTTTTCTTTATAACTTTTAAGGTATTATTCCATTGTCTTTTGACTTGCATCATTTCTGATGAGAAGATTGCTATAATTCTTATTTTTCATTTTTCTTTCATCTGCAAAGAGTATATCCTATTTCTTAAGCAAGAACTATAGTTTTTAGGTTTTGCTTATTTGTCTTTTAAATTTTTTATAGGCTCTTCTCCTTTTTTTTTTTTAGACTTTATTTATTTGACAGAAAGAGCAAGAGAGCCCAAGCAGGGGGAGCAGCAGAGGGAGAGGGAGAAGCAGGCTCCCCACTGAGCAGAGAGCCTAATGTGAGATTCACTCCCAGGACCCAGGGATCATGACCTGGGCTGAAGGCAGACGCTTAACTGACTGGCCACCCAGGCATCCCTACAGCCACTTCTCCTTGGTGGAGGTTTGCCTCTTAAGCACCAGACTACTACAGAAGATTTCTCTCTGCCTTTATGACTCTACCTTCTCCCCACTCCAGGTCCTCTTGAAATTTTGATCTAGAGCCTAGTGATATTTCTTGCCCTGAAAATTCTGCCTGTGGATTTTTTATTGCTTAGCTTTCAAATTCCTTTCTCTTGGGTATTTAATATCTAGAGAATATCTTCGGAAGGAGATTAATGTAAAATTATTTTCAGTGATTCCAACTAGCTTAACTTTCACATATACATATCATGAGATTGTAAGAAATTTCACTCTACTTTTTCAGACCAGCCTCCTTAATCCATGACCCACCTTCCCCCCACACACACACCCAGAACATCACAAATGCTCAATAGAGTAAACTTGTCATGTGTGGAAACACTTCTATATTCCAATCTGTCACATCAGCTTCTATAGCTTTCAAAAGATCTGCTGATATTTCTTTCTAGTAGCGTACTTCCCTCTGCTTATGGTAATCCTCAGCCTCAGGCCCAGGAAATAAAATAGGTTTTAACAGCTGTTCAATTTATAAGGAGTCTTCTCTTTCTGGAATTTTAGTTCATAGTCTTCATTTTACAACTTTTTTTCTTTAAAATTGATAAAATTTGATAAAATCCAAAGAATGACACATATGTAAGTGTAAGCAAATATATTAAGGTTAAATGTCAAGAAAAGTAGACATATTTATCAGACTTGAATTCAGAGCCAGAAATACAAAACCAAAGAAATGGTAATTCCAAGACTGCTAAAAACCTGATGTAAGTCCCACAAAAGAACTGCCTAACTTTGAAAGACTGCATATAGCTTTTCCAGATAAAGGTTATTAGAAAAGATTCCTATTTGAATTTATCTTCAACCTTTAAGCTGAAATACAATTGCAGAAAAAAGAGTCTTAGATTTAGAAGCCTGCCATCAGGAATTTTCTCAGGTTGAGAACAGGTTAACTGGGCTTCACACAAGCTGTAGTTTTAACAGCATGGAGTTAGTAATTCTGCTATCACTTTTCAGTTTATGTGGGAATGTAACAAATTTTCTATGAAATTTAAGATATTATCCTCTTGAAAAAAAATGACATGTTTACAATCTTCAATTAGGTTCAATGGTTGAATAAAAAAACCCATGAGTGGTAGCAAAATGCATCTTTATAGTGGGACAGTGAGATGACAAAGACTCTTAGCAATTTAAGATAACTGAGTATGTGAATTTTGGAGCCTGAAACATTATCAGTTTTCCACTTAGCATATATTGGCTGGTGTTCATGTTCAGGCTGCTGATGGAATGCCTAACTGAAAATAGAACAAGGTGATATTTTTGAGATCTTCTTTGCGGTCTATTACATAATAATGTTCTCTTAAAAGCTATGCATACATTAAAAATAAAGTGTATCCATCACAGAATACAAAGTTTGTTATTACATTTATTTATTTAACCATATAATTTATTCATTAGATATGTAATATCTACTATGTTCTTATTTAGATAATTTATTATACCTGTCACATACCTATAAAAATAATAATAGCAATTTTATTACACCATTATTTATAATACTAGAGAGAATTCTCTATTACAGAAACTCAGAACAACTATACCATTGTACAGATGTACATTGTCAGATCTGTTGTTACAGTAAGGTTACTCCTGGCTCCAAACCATGATATTTTTGACTTATGATTATTGCTGATCCAACTCTATCTGACCAAATATAGCCACTCCACTACTGAAGGCAATATCTTTCTGAAATGGCCTCTGTACTCATAGTCTTTCTTCAGTTAGTTTTCTTTCTAAAAGTCAACCTTCTTCTACTTTTTGATCTTTCCAAAAACTTCTTGTCAGCACAAAAATCAAAAAGCTACAAAAGATAGAATATCATCTCCTGAGTGAGACCATTAGTATTATCAGTTTTCAACTTAGATTATAAGGCAAACTTAAGAACAGTTTTTAATTTCCTATTCCTGATAAAAACCCGTTGTGTGACTCTAGTTAAATGAAGGTAGAAATAAATATGTTCTTTAATCTAGCCCCCTAAAGCATATGCTTTTTTTTTTTTTCCATTCTGGTGCCTTTTTAACCATTTTCTTCCATTTCAAGTTTAAAAAAACCTGTTTTTAAACTTCTTTCTTTTTGCACAGTTTTGCTTATTGCTGCTTTTCGAAATATTTTTATTGATATTTAGTTTAAGACATTGCAGTATCAACCTGCTGCCTTCCTTTGCAGTGATCTAAACTTGTGACATTTACTGGAGATTTTAATAATCACTAATACTTTAAAAAATAGTTAAAAATTTACTTAGTTGCAAATAAAATCAAAATACATTTCCCAGAAATAGTTATAGCACCAATGAGTAAGACATGTCTATTCTAGTTTTCTACACAATGCCCTTTTAAATACTTCCACCATTAAGAAATAATTGCATTTGCTGCATTTTTATTTTGTTTTGTTTTGTTTGTGCTTGTTTGTTTGGTATCCTAAATGTCTTTCCCTAATCTTCCTTCAATAGAAGAACGGCAAATGATCAAATTTAAGTTGTATTTGATGTTTTAAATTATTTCAAAAAATTAAAATCTCAGACAAATAATCAGCTGAGATGACAGTGTGCATTAAAATGAAAATTCTTCAGTGTCTGATTCCCTTCTTATTAAATCATTCATAGAGATTAACTATATTATCAGTTTTAATGCTAGCTGTAAGTGATTAAAAAATGTTACTTTAAATGTTGTCAAGGTCTTCTTGAGGAATGAGGTGACTTTACTTGGGAATATGACTTGACAAGCTCGTCTTGGAGTTGGAAAGCTTTCTGGGCATAAGGAGAGGGGATGGCTCACTATAGTCTGCTTATAAAACTGCCCAAGGCGGGGATGCTAGAGATACCTGCAGAGTGCTGGGTGCTTCTGGCCACAGTGCAACTTAGCAGCCAGGAGTCTGCGAAGCTGTGAGTGCTGCAGGAAACTGATCCTGGAGGAACCTGAACAGAGAAGTCTGTCAGACGAGCACCTGGGAATCAGGAAGCAAACACCCCTTTGTCCTGCAATGCTGTGTGTGTGTCCTCCACTGCCAAGCTTAACATTATGCCAGTTGTAAAGCTATCTAAAGGACCTAGATCCATTTTCACAGATGAAGAAATTAAGGGTGATTAAGCTGATAAGAAATAAATTGATAATTGCCAAAATGGGATTAAATTGCAAGGATTTTATTAGTGGTAAATGCTGTATGATAGACTATAGGGAGGGAGGCAAGTGAATCTGGGAGTGCTATCTGACCAAAATATAAACCTAAACCTGTATGGGGCGCCTGGGTGGCTGAGTCGTTAAGCGTCTGCCTTCGGCTCAGGTCATGATCCCAGGGTCCTGGGATCAAGCCCCGCATCGGGCTCCCTGCTCTGCAGGAAGCCTGTTTCTCCCTCTCCCTCTCCCCCTGCTTGTGATCCTGCTCTCACTTGTGTCTCTCTCTGTCAAATAAATAAATAAAATCTTTAAAAAAAAAAAGTAAAAAAAAAAACAAAACAAAACCTAAACCTGTATGAGAGGAGAAGGAGAGAAAGTTTTGTAAAAGTATGCTAGAATACCATACAAGAAAATTCAACAGGGTGCCTGGGTGGCTCAGATGGTTGAGCGTCTGCCTTCGGCTCAGGTCATGATCCCAGCGTCCTGGGATCGAGTCCCGCATCGGGCTCCCTGCTCGGCGGGGAGCCTGCCTCTCCCTCTGCCTCTCTCCTCTCTCTCTCTCTCATGAATAAATAAATAAAATCTTAAAAAAAAAAAAAATTCAACAAAGCCTTTAAGGTGTCCTCTAGCCAAAATTGGCCATCAGAGGAATCTTATATCTGCCAAAAACAGGCCTAACTTAGTAAACCCGCTTAACTGATTGATGCTCAGACATACACTCAGTGGAAATGCGGAAGCAAACATGGCAATAGAGTTTAGAATGCAATAGTTTAGACTTTAGTCAAACATCTTCTAAATTTTAATTTGATAAAAAATACAAAATACAGACACCTGGCTGGCTCAGTCGGTAGAGCATGTGACTCTTGATTTCAGGGTCATGAGTTGAAGCTTCATGTTGGGTGTGGAGCCTATTTAAAAAAAATAAAAAATAAAATACACAACATGCAACTTACCATTTCAATTATGTAAGTACAATTAAGTAGCATTAAGTACAGTTGCATTGTGTGCACCACCAGCCATTACTAGAACATTTTCATTTTCCCTGAAATTCTATACCCACTAAACAATAACTCCCCATTCTTTCTTCTCTTCCAGTCCAAGCAACCACTACTCTACTTTCTGTCTTTATGAATTGGGATAGTCTGCGTACCTCACGTAAGTAGAATCGTATAATACCTGTGTATGTGTGTGTCTGATTTATTTCCTTTAGTAAAATGTTTCAAGATTCATCCATGTTGCAGCATGTATTTAATTTCATTCCTTATTAAGACTGAATACTATGCCCTTGTATGTATGTTCCATATTTTGTTTATCCATTTATCCATTGGTGGACTTTGGAGGTTTTTCCCAGCTTTTGGCTATAATGAATGATGCCACCATAAACATTGGTGTGCAAATATCTGTTTGAGTTCCTACTTTGAATTGTAGGTATATACTTAAAGGCAGAGTTGTTGATGATATGGTAATTCTACGTTTAATTTTTTGAGGAACCCCAATACTATTTTCTATAGCAATTGCAGCATTTTGCATTCCGACCAGCAACTTTCAAGTGTTCGGATTTCTCTACATCTTCACCAATACTTGCTATTTTCTGTTTGTTTTGCAATAGCCATCCTCATGACTGTGAAGTAAAATGGTATCTCATTAGCATTTCCTTAGTAATTATTGATGTTAAGCAACTTTTCATGACCTTATTGGACATTTGTATGTCTTTAAAGAAATATCTATTCAAAGAGCGTCTTTCATTGAACTTAAATCAAGATACTGGCAGATGTGTGTTCCTTTCTGGATGTTCTAGGAGAGAATAGATTCCCATTACATATATGTTGCACTATTGCTGTTGCACACTTCCTGGATATTCTGCCGTTTTTTTCAGTCTTTTTCTCCTTCCTTTTAGTTTTGATGGTTTCTATTGACCCTCCAGCTGGTTGAGCTCCTGGAGGTGAAATTCACATAATTCTTGAGAGCCCCCCTATCACTGGGTTCCCCTGAAATTTGTATCCCTGAGACCTGTCCACACTGAGCCTTCAACAATTCATCAGTTATAGTTCAGATTTCCCTCCAGGGCACCAATTTCTCCTGAGGTTTGGGCTTCTGGGTTTCTGTTCTGGTAAGTGTGATTCTCTGTAATCTCCTTTCGGTGTCTCTAATTTTGAGGACAGCAGTTTTCCTTGTGACTTCACATTTCTGATAAATATAAAAAAAGTTGTGGATTTTATAGTGTGTTCAGCTTAATTATTAGAATAGAGTGGTGTCTTCCAGCTTCTTACATGTTGGACTAGAAAGCAGGTGCACAACACTGTTGCATCCTTTTCATTATAACCTATTTATGTATATGATATTAAATTACATTTTCTAGAGAGTGTGTATTTCAATATTGCTTTTTTATTCTGTCTGAATATATCTCCCTTTTTATTAGTTTTAGATGATTCGTTTAAATGTATTACTGACATGGCTGAGTTATTGATATTTTAATATTTCATTGTTATTTATCTCATCTTTTTTCATCTCCTTTTTCCATTTTGCCGTTCTTATTTGTATATTTTGTATTGTCATTTTAATTTTTCTATCGAATTTTTGGCTAAACTTCTTTGAATTACATTTTAGTGATTCCTGAAGAGACTATAATGTCCACCTTTAATTAATTGAATCCTAAAGTTAATTCTGAATTCTTTTGGTAAAATGCCAGTATGTTTTTGCCACTATGTTTATATCATTTTTTCCATGTCATGCTTTGTTTAAATCATGTATTCCATGTATGTCTTTTTTTTTTTGAAGATTTTATTTATTTATTTGACAGAGAGAGACACAGCGAGAGAGGGAACACAAGCAGGGGGAGTGGGAGAGGGAGAGGCAGGCTCCCCGCCGAACAGAGAGCCTGATGTGGGGCTCGATCCCAGGACCCTGGGATCATGACCTGAGCCAAAGGCAGACGCTTAACGACTGAGCCACACAGGCGCCCCTCCATGTATGTCTTATGAACTCAACAATAGAGTGTTGTACCTTTACATTTAAACAGAGCTCAGTAAATTATGTCCCATGATCCAAATCTGAATCACAACCTGTTTTATTTTATTTTATTTTATTTTATTTTATTTTATTTTATTTATTTGTTTATTTATTTGACAGAGAGAAAGAGAGAAGGTGAGCAGGGAGAAGAGCACAGGGAGAGGGACAAGCAGACTCCATGCTGAATGCAGAGCATGATGGAGCTTGACCTCGGGACCCTGAGATTATGACCCGCATCAAAATCAAGAGTCTGATGCTTAACCAACTGAGCCACCCAGACGCCCGTCACCACCTGTTTTCATAAATAAAATTGTGTTGGAACACTGCCACACCCATCAATTTAGGTACTGTCTGTGGCTTTCATGCTACAACAGAAAAGTTGAATGGTCGTGGCACAGGTTTACGTCCTGCTACTGAAATGCTTATCATCTGCCTCATTACGTGTTTCTTAGCTCCTGCTCTAAATAGTCCTAGGCGTTATACAGAAATCTAAAGAAGAGAAGTTATGTTATATATATATGCCTACACATACACAAATACACGCATATACCAACCCGTGTGCACTTTACTCCTTTCTGTATATCCAGTTTATTGTCTTGCACAATTTCCCTTCAACCTGAAGGACAATTTTTAGCATCTCTTCTATACTTATAGTGCATATGTGTTGCCAGCAATATCCAGAATCTTTGTTTATTTGAAAATATATAGGGGCGCCTGGGTGGCTCAGTCGTTAAGCGTCTGCCTTCGGCTCAGGTCATGATCTCAGGGTCCTGGGATCGAGCCCCGCATCGGGCTCCCTGTTTGGCGGGGAGCCTGCTTCTCCCTCTCCCTCTACTGTTCTCCCTGCTTGTGCTCTCTCGCTCTCTCTGTCAAATAAATAAATAAAATCTTTAAAAAAAAAAAGAAAATATATTTAAAATTTATCTCCATCTGTGGAAGGTATTTTTCTGAATATAAAATTCTAGTATTTTTCTCTCAGCATTTTTAATAGGTCTTCCTAGTCTCTTTGTCTTCTGTTGTTTCTGATGAGAAATCAGGCTTTAAATGTACCATTGTTATTACAAATAAAATGTGTATTTTCTATTGCTGCTCTCAATATTTTTCTTCATTTTTCCCTCCGGAAGCAGTTAGACTAAGATAACTTTTTATCCTGATTGGGTTTTGCTGACTTTGAATCTGTAAGTTTCTATTTTCCCACAAGGGAGGTATTTTTTATCCATCATTTCTGTCATCATTATTTCTCTCCATTTTTCTCCGTCTTTATGGGACTTTCTCCCATTTTCTGTCTCTATGGGACTCAAATATACGTTTTTAGGTATTGATACTGTCTCACAGGTGTGTGAGACTTTATTTGTATTTCAAATCATTTTCTCTTAGTTTTTCAAACCATGTAAATTGTATTGCTCTGTCTTAAAGTTCGCTTCTGCCATTTCAAATCTTCTGTTGAGCTTATCTATTAAACATTTTTATCTGCTGTTGAACCTATGATTTTTTTCAGCTAATTTAATATTTAGCTTTAGAACTTGCATTTTGTTCTTTTTTTTTTTTTAAAGACTTTATTTATTTATTTGAGAGAGAGAGAAACCACATGAGGGGGTAGGGTCAGAGGGTGAAGCAGACTCCCTGCCAAGCAGGGAGCCCGATGCGGGACTCGATCCAGGGACTCCAGGATCATGACCTGAGCTGAAGGCAGTTGCTTAACCAACTGAGCCACCCAGGTGCCCTAGAACTTGCATTTTGTTCTATAACAGTTTTTATTTTTCTGTTTAGATTCTATATTTCTTTCTAAATATGTTGTTGGCATATTTTTGAAATTTTTGTCTATTCAAACACCTGGCCCTATTTGGAATCATTTCTTTTTGACTGAATCATTTCCCTGTTATTAGTTAATGACTTTATTCTATTTCTTTCAACATCTAGCAAGTTTTAGTTGAAAATTGGACATTGTATGTAATTTTATAAATGTTTCTGGAATTTTGTTATTCTATGGTTGGCCGGTTGGTTTCTTTTTATAGGGTAATTAACTTACCTGGTCTCAAGCTATAGAAAAAGTATTCAGTTGTCAATTTTCCAATTTGTCTCTGATTTGCTGGTATTATTCTTGTCTTCCTGGAAAGTTTTCCCTCTGTGGGTGTAGTTTAGTAATCAAAAAAGGATTTAGGAAATGTTTAAATTCAACTCAAACTGTGTGTGTCTTGTTTGGAGAACATATTCAAAAGGACAGCAGCCTCTCACATCAACCTCTGTCTTACATTTTTTTCTATCACTTTTTTTTTTTTTTTTTTTACATGGATCCCTAATAGAATGTGTAGATATATGGTGAGCCAGAAATTTGGTGCTGATTTTACTTTTGGACTTTGGGACATGTTGGAATAATGTCTGATTTCAGGTGCTTTTCTTGTTCTTCTGTGATGTTGTAGGATGCACATATAATGATAATTTCTTCTTCTAGACCACAGTTGATTCCTTCTGTTGACCTCTAACAAGTTTCTATTTATAGTTGCAAAATATGGATACTTATTAAATTACCTCAAACAGGAGTAGCACTCAAAATTTTCCTATTGCTAATTCCTACCCAGGTACTTTCCATTGTATCACAATTGCCTCTTCAACAATTTCTTTTTCTCAAGACAGTTAGGTCATGTTCTTCGTTTTGCCTATTCTTGATTAAATTCAAGGTGTGGTCTAAATATCATTGATTCTATCACCACAACCTACTTAGGAAAATGATATTAACAAATTATTACATTATTGTGTCAAGTTATGTTTACCAGTACAAAATAATATCTCTTTAAATCAAAATATAATATCCATCAGAATTACCTTTATGTTTCTTTCAAATGGCTACCAGCTTTATGTTGTCTTTAGGAAACATTTCCATAAAGATTTCACACATGCCTTCCTTTGCCATCGCTGCCACCAGAATGAGATTATTATGAAATAATATTTAACATGTCATTTAGACTTTTGGGTAAATACCCTACATTCTTTACTTAATCTGACCATGACTTTAGAAATGTTGCTGAGATGCACTCCCAACAGGCCTATAAACCACTTGACCTCTCCCTCCCCAGCCGAAACATGTTCAAGCTCTCCTGAGTGCACATGCACACACACACACACACACACACACACACAAACTCCTTAGAAAAATTCAGTTGCTCTCTAGCATATAACCTCTATTCCATTTTTTAGTCTTCACCCTATGCAAACAAAATTATGTGTTGTTGAACACATTATTATTGCTATGGTTTATTTTCATTTTGGAATACTCATCATTGCTTCCTAACTTTCTAGTACTTGAAAATTACCTAAAATGCTTTCAACTTCATAAAGCCTGTTCTCATTCTATCCCACTGTTCAATTTCTCATCTTTTTCTTGTGAATTTTTCTAGAAAGGTGTACTCAACACAATTATATTAACTTGTTTCAAATTATACTCTATTTTATACTGTTACCGACTAACTTACTTGGGAACAAAATCATTTCTTCACAATAACATGTAATGTTTATTAAATATTATTAACTACTATCATAAATTAATCCTCAAAGCAACCATATGAACTATGTACTAAAATTATCTCATGTTCCAGATGAAACAGTTGAGTGCTAAATTAGTTTATAAGTTACCAAATCTTAGACACAACTAATAAGGTACAGGGTTGCTACTGTAACCCATTTCAGCTACATCCAGACTTACCTTTTTTAAATATTCTGTTTTAGTGCTGAGGAACTAAAAACTTTAATTGATCACTATTCATTTAATACCTACTATGTACCAATCTGTCCTAGGTTATACGATTAAAACTCAACAAAATATCTTCTTTTTGTGAAGCTAATATCATATTTCCCTAAACATAGGGTAACAGTTAATTACAATAAACATTAACAATATCTATTGTCCTATTTCATGAATTTATTACTTGGTTCTTAAAAATAACTCTAGAGCGCCTGGGTGGCTCAGTCGTTCAGTGTCTGCCTTCGGCTCAGGTCATGATCCCGGGGTCCTGGGATGGAGCCCCGCATCGGGCTCCCTGCTCGGCGGGAAGCCTGCTCCTCCCTCTGCCTGCCACTCCTCCTGCTGTGCTCTCTCTCTCTTTCTGTCAAATAAATAAATAAAATATTAAAAAATAACTCTAATAAATAGCTATTGTTGTCATTCCTATATTATAAATGATGAAAATGAATTTGTATTGGAATCCTAAGAGGATTTTTAAGTTGGCATATTCCTAAACTTAGAACACTAGTTCTAGTATAAACATTGGCATTGAACTGTATAATATGTGATATTTTCACACTCTTGTATGAAATATACACAGAAATACAGCACATTAATAGAACATAACATTATGGACTCACAACTGGAAAAAGAATCACTCTCTAGAAAAACAGGTTGAAAGATTAAGGCTCTCTAGGCTCAAAAGATTTTTAGTAATAGAAAACAGTATATAAAACTCTGATCAATAGAGCAGTGATAAGTTTAGGACTTCGGTACTGATTAATCAGAGTGAGCAATTGGTCTCTGAATATGTTTGAGGGATGTGAAGTATGAAGACAAGATGTTTTATAATCCTGACTTTATAAAAACCCATACCTCTTTAAAAGTTCCAGAAGAAAGAGGAGAGTATGAGAGATGAGGATGCAGGTATAGATACCAGGGCACATGAGCAGAGACATCAAGGCAGTCAAAAAACAGAAGTTACTTAATAAGAATAGAGGGGAATGGAAGAGTGAAAGACATATTGTGCTCAAATCAAGAAGATATCTCTGCCCACACCACTACTGAGTTTTCTGCAGAGTAAAACACTGCCGGAGCCAATTTGGCAAGTTCTGAAAAAAAAAAAAATAAGTCTTAGCATTGTAGTCCTTGATAGTATTTCTCCATTTTTCAATTAACACAATGCTAGATCTTTATAAAACAAGAGTGAAAAAAGACAGTACAAATCAATGGGGATAGTGGAGAGTTGCTCTTTTTTTTCCCCCTTAATTCCATTATTACTTAATTTTTTATCTTCAATTTTCAATTCAATTGCCTCTTATTACTTGTAAAATAAGCATAATAATACATGGATGAGAAGCAATTTATCTGATTTCTCTTAAGGAATTAAAGCTCCTAACAGACATAAGCACACAATTATTCATTTTTAAACAAAGGTATGTGGTATAGTTGACTGAAAATGAGCATAACACCTCTTAAGTATGAAGACAGCATCATTCGATTGGCCAACAGAGCACAATTTTTATATCACTGTTTGCGGTTGCACAGAGAAACATCTTTACTATTCTTCCTCTTTCAAATTGCAAGGTGTGGGGTGCCTGGGTGGCTCGGGTTGTTAAGCGTCTACCTTCTGCTCAGGTCACGATCCCAGGGTCCTGGGATCAAGCCCTGCATTGGGCTCCTGGATGCTCAGTGGGAAGCCTGCTTCTCCATCTCCCACTCTCCCTGCTTGTGTTCCCTCTCTTGCTATGTATCTCTCTGTTAAATAGATAAATAAAATCTTTAAAAAAAATTGCAAGGTGTGAGATAGTTAGAATGTAGATACTGGAGTCTAGCTCTGCTTTGATGGATATTAAATAAATATTCTAGGGCAGCTTCCCCAATGCAATTTCTTAAAACTTTCAAGAAATATTTGATAAATTTATTAATTCAGTTAGAAATATTTATTTAATTACCATTATGCATCAGGCAATGTTCTAAGATTTGTGGATATTGCAATGAATAAAATGTTCAAAAATATTGCTATCTTAGTGCTAATGCTCTAATAGCTTTTTAGGGACAAAAATCAGTCACATTTAGAAATTGCTAAAAACTTGGTTTTCTTTTATTTTCTGTTTCATTATTTCACTTGATGCAGATGAAACAAGAAAAATTATTTTAAAAAATGTAACCTATATGAATATATCTCTCCAAACTTTCATTAGAGTACAAAGGTCCAGGACTACTTTCAACAACACTGTTCTAGTTTCAGAGGTAGCCATTTCAGGTACATGGGTCTGTGTGGCAATAGACAGATCCCTTGAGGACAGTGCAACTACCTATTCTAGAGAATAAATTTTTATCAACAAAACCACTGTTGTGTCATGATATAGTATTCCTACACTGAACATACTACAGCATTGCATTAAGTTTTATAGAGACTGTATATTGGCAGGTTGCAGAAAACTATTGAAGTGTTTTTTTTTCATTATAACATGGGTATATCATTAGTAGTAAGCACAAAGATCTTGTGCACAGAAATCTGGGTTCCCTTCATTGCAATATATTAAAGGGATTAGTAATTTTGGAAATTAAAATTTCTGAGTTAAATTTTATAATATGTAGTTTTGGTAATCCTTTTATATATAAAACACAAAACAAAATAATCTAATTGCTTTTTATCATCTTTTTATTATAACTTAAAAATTAAATATTCTTTATAAAAATGCTAAATATCTAATAGCAATTTAAACTTTCTATAAAGGAAATTAAACTTTTTATATGGTTATTTCTTAATGAGAAATGTGTGTCAATCTTGTTATATTTTGTATAAAAATATAAAAACAGGGCGCCTGGGTGGCTCAGTTGGTTAGGCGACTGCCTTCAGCTCAGGTCATGATCCTGGAGTCCCGGGATCGAGTCCCACGTCGGGCTCCCTGCTCGGCGGGGAGCCTGCTTCTCTCTCTGACCCTCCCCCCTCTCATGCTCTCTATCTCATTCTCTCTCTCAAATAAATAAATAAAATCTTTAAAAAAAAAAAAATAAAAATATAAAAACAAATGTGCTAACCAAACTGTTTCCAAAAACACATCTCATATTTAGTTTCTGCTGTCTGTCTCTGAATTGTTGTGATATTATTCCCTCATGTCCATTTCAAAGATAATGTCCTACAGATCAGAGCCTCATCATCTCTCACCTGTAAAAATAGCCTCCCTATGGTTTCCTAGCCTCACAATTCTCCCATTTATACTAATCCACCTTTCTATAGTATAATTCAAAAGCATTGACATGACTGATATACTCCTTTCCTTAAATATTTTTCTTGGATTGCATTTTAGAATCAAGTACAAAACAGGCCAACTGTAGATTTAAGGTGCTTTACAAAGTGAGCACATTCTAAAACCATGGTTCAACACTTACCATGTTCCCTTGAACCCTAGACTTTACCTCACCACTGTCCTGAACATCTTAATTTTTTAACCGGCAAAATCTACTGAATTCACTCCTTCATTTCTGTAATTCTATAAACAAATTACTTAATTCCTTTTCTATTTGTCTCTCCATTTCTCCCATCTGCCAGATCCATTTCTGCACATATTCCTATGAAAACACATGAATTTTTTTCCTGTCTCATATAATTGCTAGAAAATATGCTATTAGAAAACAATCAAATAATCAATCTAAAAATCTACTTAATCATATGTTCATATATCTAACCTATATGTATTCATAAATATATTTTTATATATATTCATGATATATGTCATAGACGTTCATGTGAGAGGCACCCTTCCTATACCCAGAAGAGAGGAATATCCTTATCTCCAAGAGGAAGGGCACCAAGAACAGAATAAATAAGCCTTTCTAAATTCTGCTCCCCTTCCCCATTTACTACACTGACTTCATATCCTTCATGCTATCATATTTTTTTCCACAACTGTTTACTTTTCATCAAATAAAGCATAAAAATAATCAGGTTTAACTTTCTCTTTAGGTCATTTCCCTATGAAGGTTCTCATGCCATGTAAAACTTAGATAAATTTGTATGCTTTTCTACTGTTAATCTGTCTTTGTCAGTTTAATTTTCAGGCCCAGATATGGACACTAAGAAAATAAAAAAAAAAAAAATTTCCCTCCCCCATATAAGCTTTATAGAAACAATTTTTCAATAATCACAGCAAATCCTTACTCATTGATAATACTTAGATCAGATACTCCACAATGATGGATTATAAAGAAGTTACCATGTATTTGTTCTAAGATTTAGTTGCAAGAATGTTCAAGTATTGAAGTGTTAGGAATAATAGCAAAATAGATGATCAAGAATAAGAAGTCAATTGAACAAACAGGTACTCTAAGAAAATGGATGCCAGACACCTTACAATAATTTTTGTAGCATATTTCATATTCAATAATTTCATATTACCATGTACTATGGCAAGGTGTTAATTATATATTACTAAAATGTAAAAGTGATATAAATAATGAGTGTGAACAGTTTCCATTTTTTCCAAATTTTTATTCATATAAATGGGAATAGAAGTGTCAAAATATTAATTATGAGTATTTTAGGTGGTACTGTTGAAACAATTTAAATAATCTTTTTAAAATTATTTTAAAAGTATATCTGTTGCTGCTTTAGTAGCAAATATAATTACACTCAATTGATTCACCATCAAATGATCTTCAATGTTTTCATCCAAGATATCCTTAACAATTTGAGTTAGAGATCCTGACAATAAGATAATATCAGCCAAAGAAGAGAATATGAAGTGGGATAAGTGGGCAAAAGCATAAACATGAATAACCAGTATGTCAATAAAGAATCAAGAATAGAGGCTAAAAGGAAACAATGACATAAAAGAATAGGAGTGGTATGTGTTTCAAAGATTCACTGTCATAGATTATTTCAAATGTTCCTTTGAAGTATATAAATAATGAGGAGTAAAAATGGTTCTTTAAATAATTATTTAAAAATCTGAAGAGCAGAGAGGGAGACAAACCGTAAGAGACTCTTTTTTTTTTTTAAAGATTTTATTTATTTATTTATTTGAGAGAGAGAGAATGAGAGAGAGCACATGAGAGGGGGGAGGGTCAGAGGGAGAAGCAGACTCCCTGCCGAGCAGGGAGCCCGATGCGGGACTCGATCCAGGGACTCCAGGATCATGACCTGAGCCGAAGGCAGTCGCTTAACCAACTGAGCCACCCAGGCACCTGAGACTCTTAATCTTAGAAAATAAACTGAGGGTTGCTGGAAGGGAGGGGGATGAGGGGATGGGGTAACTGAGTGATGGACATCGGGGAGGGTATGTGTTATAATGAGCACTGGGTATTATATAAGACTGATGAATCACAGACCTGTGCCCTGAAACAAATAATACATTATTTGTTAATTAATTGAATTTAAATAAAAAAAAGAAAAAGAAAAATCTGAAGAAAAATAAGCAGAAGCTGATTTGATTCTCAAAACCAAATGAGGTTGGTGTGCGTCTCATTTGTCTTAATTTTTGTTCTCTTGCAAAAATCTCCCTCATCTCTTAAAATTTCTTTTTTCTTCTAATACAGCCTCTTATATAGATTAGAGTACAAGACAATACCAACATATCAATTGGTCAGAGGAAAAAAATAAAACGTTCAAGGGATTTCTTGATATGAAGTTCCAGAAGTCTGATAATGTTAATATCTGATGCAATTTTGTGTTTGTATGTGGAGTGTATGTCTCCAATTAATGACAACAACAAAAAATGATGACTCTTTCTTGGTGTTAATTTTTTGTGGATTTATCATCTTTATTTATTAATATTCATTTAATATTTTATTAAATTTAATCTTAAGTATTTACTAAGTCATATAGGAATGTTTTCTTCAATATAATTATGTTTGCTTCTACTAAAATTGAGTGTGGCAAGGAATAGTTACACCACTTTGTGTTGAACTTTGACCCATTTTAAGAAACTTGGCCTAATTAAGTATGTTCAATATTAGTGTGCCTTAATTTACCAATCTAAGCCTTGCTGTCAGAATCTTGGTGCGATAGGAGTAATTATTTTCAGGCAATCCATTTTACCCAACTGGTTTCTTGGTCAAATTTTGGGGTGCTGTTCTTTTGAGTTCAATATTTTAAACATTTAAAATTGCCTTTACAGTTTAGTGATAACAGCAAAAATTATTGTTTTATTTATTATTTATATATTATATTTTATAAATATATGTATTCTGTATATTATGCAGTTCAGTTTTGGCAGACATATTAATTAAAATCAGTCAAACTATGAGAAGGGGAAATCCGAACTGCAGGAGGTTTTCCACACTCTTAAAGATTATCTATATCCAGACTCATTGAGAGATTAAGAGAAATAAAATACGTTATATAAACTCTAAATTAGAAAAAAATAGAGACATAATAAAAAGTGATAGGGAGAATTTCTCTTCTATTTTAAGTCAAATAAAACCCTTTGAAAAGGGGAGAAAATGTGTGTTTTTCAATTTGAAAGTTGATTTATAGCACTTTGAAATTATATTTTAATAGATTTCATATAAATATCATTTGTCTGATAATGCATGTAAGAAACCAGGCTCCCTTGCTTTGCCTTGGGGATCATTAATCATATGATACATGGGAAATGGTTTCTTATTTTAGAGTTAAAATTGGAAAACTGTAATTAACAGTTTTATGTGAAATGTACTCTCTGCTCTTTTAATGAGGAAGACTTTTTATCAGTAGCCCAAGGGAATTAGGAGGTCTTGGTAGTCACTGAACAAACAGATTTTATTCCCTAAGAAACCTATTAACCAACTTGAGTATGTATCCATTTGCTAATACTAATCATCACAGATATACTTAGGAAGGTATAGATTTGTTCTTAATTTCTGGTTTATGGGGTTCATAAAAATTCCTATCCATATTTGTGAGACTTAGCATCTCATGTATACCCTATCATACAATTTAGGGTTTGTTTTTAAAGGGGGCATATATATTTAAATTTCATTTCAGAAACTTTATCCTTCCAGGCCTAAATTTCTATCACCATATGTTTAACAAACAAACAAATTTGTTAATTTTTTAACATGGAAATAAATACATTTCTATCACCGTATGTTTAACAAACAGAATGACTACCAAAAAAGCAAAAGGTATAAAATAAAAACATTACTAATATTAATTAGCAATAAATATGGAACATTGCAAAGAGTGATAAAGATAAGCAAAGGTGACGGTATATAAAGTAATAGTGCCTTTCCATATTTAGTATTGTATTTTCCAATTATTTTCATATTCGTTTTATATTCCCTAATGTATTTAAGAAAATCTAACAGAAAAAAAGATCATTTTCAATTATAATACAATTTTTTTGAAATTGATAATAAATCCAAATTTTTTTTGTAATCTAAAGCTTTCTCCCAAAATATTAATTAGTGTGCACTTATTATTCCATACACAATTTATTAAAACATTTGAATAAAAATAAATCTCACAGGATTTCTTGATCCAGATTGTACCTGACTAAATTTCTAACTAAGCTTGGAAAATACATCTTTTTTAGTTCCCTAGAAGAATCCTAATAAAGTCTAAAAATTTTTGAAAGAGAAGGGAAACATATGCGCTGAATTGTGTCCATATCCATCCATATCCATCCAACTTTATTATTATTGCAGTAGGAGGGAATCAAACCCCAAATTTTACTTATACAAAAGAGAGGACCAAAGTCAAAGCATGTATAGAGTGAGCATCTAAAAAACCATGGGAAAAGCATCACTGAATTTTTATAAACCTAACTAGAAATGTTATCATTTATGTGGTAGAAAAACAGTTTGGAGATCAAGTCATGCCAAGAAAGAGACATGATACACATCCCTTGCATTTTTTTTTTTTTGAGATATAACTAACTTCAATCTCTAATTTTAAGGGGAAAACTTACGAAGTTTAAAACCAAGCCCAAATATCTTCAGGGTGATTCAATGATAAACTATCTACATATCATAAAAAATGTCAACTACTTTGAAGGAAGATAACATTTCACAGTTTCAATATCTTTTTCAGTTACAATGTAGAACATTTTATCTTAAATTATAAGGCCTACCAAAAAATCAAGAGAAAAGAGAAAGAAAGAAAAAATATATTCAGAGTGGACCATGATTGCATTATTAGAGTGATAAAGAAATAGAGCAAAAGATGAAGTTTAAAAAATAATAAGGAATTTCAGCAAAACTTTTGATTTATACAAAATAATTTGGATAATATAAAACACAAAAAATAGCATGTATGAGACTAATTATTCTTTTTTTTTTTTTAAGACTTTATTTATTTATTTGACAGAGAGAGACATAATGAGAGAGGGAACACAAGCAGGGGGAGTGGGAGAGGGAGAAGCAAGCTTCCCGCAGAGCGAGGAGCCGGATGAGGGGCTCGATCCCAGGACCCTGGGATCATGACCTGAGCTGAAGGCAGACGCTTAATGACTGAGCCACCCAGGCACCCCTGAAACTAATTATTCTTCAGATAGGTTTAACAGCAGATCAGTTACACTTTAAGACATAATTAGCAACTTGGCAAATAATGCAAATGAAAAATGTTGAAAAGCATTAGGAATAAGAAGGAAGGAGGGAAGGAAGAAAGGAAAGAAGGGAGGGAGGAAGAAAAGCAAAGAAAGACACAAGTTGGATATAGTCAAAGGCTCTAACATAGTCATAACTGACATTTAAAAAAATTAAAAATTAGGGGAGGGAGAATATGATAAAAAAGAATATTAAAAGGTAATGACTAAAAATTTTCTGTAACAGATAGAACATTTTAATGCAGATATCCCAGAGGTTCAGTGAATCCCAGGTAGAATTTAAAAGATCACCAAACTTAGAAATTACATAGTTAGACAAAGGTAAAAATTTAAGAAGAAATCTTAGAAACAGAAGAGAATAAAAAGAGAAATTATTTTTAGGGAACAACAGTAAGACTTACAGCTGGCATTTAATAGAAATTTTAAGAACCAAAAGACAATAGGATATTATTTTCAAAATCTGGCATGTGTGTTTTGGAGGGAAAGGTACTGCCACATAATATTCTGTGCTGAGGAAAAATAATACCTTTATTCTAAGGAAAAAATGACTATGAGATTAAGATATTTTATAATAAGACGTTTTAAAAATGTGCCACAAGTTCACAATCACTACAAATATTATTAAAATGAGTTATTCAGGATGAAGGAATAATGACCCCAGATGAAAAAAGCAGACTAGACCAGAATGGGTCACATATTTGGGTTAATATAAGAAGATAATTGTTTAAAACAACAAAAAGTTTGACAATGCCACATATACATACATATGCACACAACCAAACACATACACATTCACTCTTGTTCTCATATTTCATATATATATAATATTATATAGTATTTTCATATACATATATACACATATTTATGAAATATATAACAGCCAGAGCACAAAGTTTGCAGAGGTACATGGAACTAAATTACTGTAAAATTCTTGCACAATGGGCAAACGATACAAGTAATTATTTAAATATAGAGCAACTAATGCTGCATATGAAATATCTAAGATATCCATAAAAACCACAATTGATTAAATTTTAAAGTAAATGTTAATAGTAGGAAATTATGAAAATGTGAAATATTCAAATGATCTAAAAGAAGGCAGGAAGGGAGGAATAAATGAAGAACAACTGGAAATAAAACTGGGTTAAATAGAAGAGGAAGTGAAATGATAGATTTAACCTCACATATATGAAAATATATGAATGATTCCATTGTTAATTGTCTAAGAACTACAATAGGACTGTCCTACTACAAAACAAACAAAACAAAACAAAATAAACTAACACAAATCCATGCTTAACCACATCCTATTTAAAGAGACATACTTGTTTTTCAAGTTTTTATTTAAATTCCTGTTAGTTAACATACAGTGTAATTTTAGTTTCAGGTATGGAATTTAGTGATTCATCACTTACATACAATACCTGGTGCTCATCACCACAAGTGCCCTCCTTAATCCCCATCACTTATCTCACCCATCCCTCCCCCTGCCTCCACCCATCCCTCCACCTATCTCCCTTCACCCATCAGTTTGTTCTCCATGGTGAAGAGTCTGTTTTTTGGCTTGCCTTTCTTTTTTCTTCCCTCATGTTCATTTGTTTGGTTTCTTAAATTCTACATATGAATGAAATCATATGGAATTTGTCTTTCTCTGACTGATTTATTTCATTATATTATATTATATTATATTATATTATTATATTAATTATGCTATAATACTCTCTAGCTCCATCCCCATTGTTGTGAATGGCAAGATTTCATTCTTTTTGATGGATGAGTAATATCCCATTGTGTGTGTGTGTGTGTGTGTGTATATATATATATCATCTCTTCTTTATCCATTCATCAATTGACAGACACCTGGGCTCTTTCCATAATTTGGCTATTGTTGCTGCTATAAACACAGGGGTGCATGTATCCCTTTGAATAAGTATTTTTGTATCCTTTGGATAAAACCTAGTAGTAGAGTTGTAGGGTAGTTCTATTTTTAACTTTTTGAGGAAGCTCCATACTGTTTTCCAGAGTGGCTGCATTCCCACCAACAGTGTAAGAGGTTTCCCCTTTCTCCCCATCCTCACCAACACCTATTGTTTTCTCTATTGTTAATTTTAGCTATTCTGACAGGTGTGAGGTGATATCTCAATGTAGTTCTGATTTGTATTTCCTTGATGATGAGTGATGTTGAGCATCCTTTTATGTTAAAGAGACATGTAAAAATATAAAATGTTAAAAGTAAAAAAATATGAAATACATATTACGCAATCAGTAAACAAAGGAAACTGGCGAGTCTACACTAATATCAGAAAAAAAGACTAAAATGCAAAATATATTATCAGAGATAAAGATATTTCATAGTAGTGAAGGTATAACTTCGATTGAAAGGCAAACTAATTCTAAACTTATTTGCAATTAATAGTATTACTGTGAAAATATACACAAAGAAATGTTGACAGATGAAAAGAAGAAATACATGAATCTACAACCATAGTTGGGAAATGTCAATACACACAACTCTCAGTAATTCATAGAACAAGCAGATAAAGTGTGATGAATATAAAGGATATTTAAATATCCTGATTAATCAATTTCACCTAATTAATACTACTTGCTACAAGTACAGAATACACCTTTTATGATCAGATGAAACATTTACTAAAATAGACACTATGCTGAGAGATAAACCAATTAATTTAGAATTCAAGTAATTAAATTTATGTAAGTGTATACTCTGATGATAGGAAAAATTAACAAAAATAAATAGAAAAATGACTAAAATGACCCTAAATTTTGGACATTAAATAGGTCATTTCTTAGTAAGACATAAGTCAAATAAGAAATCACAATAGGGAATAGAAAACTGTAAGAACTGTAAGATAAATACATATAATATTCAAAATTGTGGGTTCAAACTAACAGTGATTATAATCAGTAATTTCTTGCTCTAATGCACACATTGGAAATGAAGAAATGTCTATAACAAACTAACCTTATCTAAATGTGTTTTTTAAAAAACAACTAGCAAATGTCTCTTTAAAAATGTAGAAGAGAGGAAATAATAAAGATAAGAAGAGTTAATGAAATAAAAATCAGATTTTTTTAAATTAATGAGTCCAAAAGCTTTCTTTAAAAAATTAATAAAATTCACAAATCCCAATAAGATTTTGGAGTCAAGTTGTATAATAAATGAAACTTGTTTTCAAATGGTTCAGAAAACTGTATCTATTTTTCTATATATCTAATCCATCCAACCATCTATTTATCTAAATATAACAGATTAATTATTGGAATATTTTTTAAGTTTGGAATTACTTAAATGAAGAAAATAAAGGTAAAAAGGTCAATCTGATTCACTATATTAATAAAATATATTACCAATAGACCAAAAATGCAGAAAACTAAATTTGATATTAATACACACTTATGATTTAAAAACTACTCAAATTACTAAATATAAGCAAACTTTTTTTATTTTTATTTTTTTTTATTCTTATGTTAATCCCCATACATTACATCATTAGTTTTAGATGAAGTGTTCCATGATTCATTGTTTGTGCATAACACCCAGTGCTCCATGCAGAATGTGCCCTCCTCAATACCCACCACCAGGCTAACCCAATATAAGCAAACTTTTTTAAACTGAAAACTGGTATCTAAAGAAACAAACAAAAAAATCAAAAATAAAACTCTGGGGGCACCTGGGTGGCTCAGTCGTTAAGCGTCTGCCTTCAGCTCGGGTCATGCTCCCAGGGTCCTGGGATCGAGCCCCGCATCGGTTCCCTGCTCTGCAGGAAGCCTGCTTTTACCCCTCCCACTCCCCCTGCTTGTGTTCCCTCTCTCGCTGTGTCTCTCTCTGTCAAATAAATAAATAAAATCTTAAAAAAAATAAAATAAAACTCTGCTCTTGACAAAAGTTAATGATCTATTAAATGCTTCTCCCCTAAATTCAGGAAAAGACCAATGATATTCACTTTCACCACTTCTATTTGACATTATAGTGATGATCCTACCATGCAATACATGAAAATGTAGGTATAATTGATGTAAAATCAGAAGCAAATACATATTTGGAAATACGTTATTCAGAAATGAAATAATTGTGTGCATTAAAGCATAAGGATATCCACAAATAATTAGTAAATTGTGATCTTAGAAAGCCTCGAATAAAAAGGTATTAAAAATTTCATTAGCCTTTCAACAACTAAAAAGCAATTATCAATTGAAAGAAAAATATTGTTTGAAAGATCTTGGAAGGAATAAAATACTTAAGGATTAATCTCAAAAAAACGTCTATACTGAAACCTACCAATTTGCTGAGGGATATAAAGGAGGCCCAGAAAAAAAACAGAAATATTGGAAGACTGAAGATTGTTAAAATGTAAATTCTTGTTACAATATCAAATCTTTCAAAGGGATCAATAGACTTAATACAGTACTGTGTGTGTGTGTGTGTGTGTGTGTGTGTGTGTGTGTGTGTGTGAGAAATGCAATTCGACAAGCTGGTTTTAAAAAGTATATGATGTTTCAAAATATCTAGGAATGTCAAGACAATCTTTAAGAAGAATAATAAATTTTGCATACTTGAATTTTATGTTTGACGAATAATTAAAAACGGTATTAATAAAATAATATAAAAATAAGTTAATTATCAGAATAGAGTCCAGAATTGTTCACACATTATACAATAATTTTATTTACAAAAAAGTTATCACAGTAATTTAATGAGAAGTTAAGGGAACTTCTCAATAAATGGTGCTAGAACAATGGGATAACAATACAGATCAAAAGGCTCATTCTTCACCATTATATGCAAACATAAATTTAATGGATTATAGATCTATATTTATATGCCAAAACAATCAACTTCTTGTGGAAAGGAAGGAAAATGTATTTCAAGCAAAGCCTACTTAAGATACTAAAAAAAAAAAAAAAAACCCACTAATCATACATAATGATGAACTGGAATTCATTAAAACAAACAGTTTCCATTCTATTTCATTAAGAACGTGTGTTATCTGGGGTCTTCTGAGAAGCAAACATCAAGACAGATTATACATACAAGAAATACGAGAGGGAATCTGGGAGAAGTTGGCAGTGCAAAATACAAATTTGACTCAGAATGAAATAAGAGAGGAAAAGAAGGAGGGAAAATTGAGTGGAAGCTTCCTTGAGAGTATAGTGCTTCTAATGAAATTTCAAGAGGGCTGTTAAGGTGTCTTCAAGTTAAAGTCATACATCAAACAAGTCCTATGTATCCCAGAAATGGACCTGCCTTAATATACTGGTTGTATTACTCACTAGCTAGGAGCAGATCATGGAAAGTGTGACTTCCCTGCAAATGAAATGATAGATTGCAGAATGTAGCAGCTGGAGTTTTATTCAACTAGGTTCTCTGAATCCATAGGTTTGAAAAAAACATTCTAATGTCTACCACACACAGGAAAAGCAAGCAGTAATTATATATTTATATACACACACACACACACATACACGGATTATGTGCAGAATTGTGGAAATCACTGTCAACTTCTTTTTGAAAAAGAAAAGGTTTGAAGAAAAAAATTAACGGACTCATACTGTTCAATTTTGTAAAGGTACCAATTCTTTTTAGGTCGATCACTAGAGGTTAATTAATTAAATCAAAATCAATTAGAAACCTGAAATACCTTTAAATTTTTATATAAATAGGGAAAATGGTAAGAATATCTATGGAGCATAAGGAAGAGAAACAAACTTGGGGAGTTTAAGTGCTACATACAAGATTTATTATAAAGATGTAGTAATTAAGATAGACTAGTTTAGGGATAGATTTAAAAAGACCACTTGTACAAAATAAAAATAGATGTTATATGGAGACCTCGTGTGTATATAGGACTTGACCCTTATGGCTGATGTGACACTACAGATTAATAAAGAATAAACCATTCAAAATTCAATGGTGGGAATATTAATTATTGTGTATTAATTATAATTTCCTACATATCAAACTTCTCCAATATGTAAAGGGGTTAAACAACATTTATTCAGCTCTCAATTTTATGTATAACTTAATGTGGCTATGTTCTTGGCTGGTCTGGCTGATCTTTAACAGCTTGGCTAGGATGGATGGTCGAGGATATCTAGCTAGAATAGCTGATCTAAAATGTCTCTATTAAGAAAGCTTAGTTTTGTTCCACATGTTCCAGGAGGCTACACTGTGTTTTCTTACATGATGACAACAGCATAAATAGAAAGCCTTAAAGAGCAAGCAGTTTGCAAATCCCTGCTTATGTCACACTAGTTTTTTATCCTATTTATCAAACCTATTCAACAAAGTTAAGATCAGCTTTGGTGTATGAGAAGAAAAGTAAAAAATGTGCAGAAAGGGAATGGAACAATGGTGGACAATTTCAAAAAATTACACACACACACACAATCTGCTATAGACTGAATGTTTGCGTCCCTCACAAAATTCATATGTTGAAACCTTAATGAAACCAAATGCCAATGTGATAGTATTTGGAGGAAGGGCCTTTGGGAGATGATTACATCATGAGGGTGGAGATTTCATGAATTGGTGCACTTATAAAAGAGACCTTGCAGAGATCCCTTGCCCACTTCACTGTGTAAGATGAGGGGATGGCAGTCTTCAACCAGGAAGAGGGCCCTCCTCAGAACCTGACAATGTTGGCACTCTGATCTCAGACTTTCAGCCTCCAGAACTGTGAGAAATAAATTTCTGTTGTTTATAAGCCAGGCAATTCATATTACTTTGTAATAGCAATCCAAGTGAACTAATACACAATTCATAAGAGAAAAAAAGTGGAATTTCAATCCTTACAGCATCAGTACAAGATGGATTAAGGGTTTAAGTTTAAATTTAAGACTTAAAAACTTTTAGAATAAAATATGGAAATATTGTAGAAAAATTTTTCTTAACTCAAAAATGGTCAAATAATTGGTCTCATTAAATTAAAATTAAAAATTCTGTTCAAAATAGACAATAAAAAATGGAAAAATAATTTGGAGAGTATATTTAATGCATATAGGGGGTGATGATTTACAGATTGTACATAGTTTTTTCTTATCTTAAAAATTTAAAAAAAAAATCTAAAAGAAAAATGGTCATTTCACCAAAAGGGAACTTGGACACTCTAACAATAATTAAGGAACTGAAAATCATTACCACAAATGCTCATTAGTTTCTAAATATTAGATTAGGAAAATGTAGCAGTCTGGTAATACCCACTTTGGTAAAGATTTGGAGCATTAGATGTGCTTCTCCTAATTGGTACATATTGGAAAAATATGGTATTTATGAAACTTGAAAATGTCAAGTTTTCTAATGATCCAGCAGTTCCAGTAATGGGTATATTTTATTGTAAAATTTCTCATGCATGTACATCACAAGACATATAATTCAGCATTCATAGAAACATGGTAAAAATTGGGAATAATCCGAATGTCCATCCAAGCACTGGATATTATACGCAAACAATGAATCATGGAACACTACATCAAAAACTAATGATGTAATGTATGGTGATTAATATAACATAATAAAAAAAAAGAAGATTGGATAGTTGAATTGTTATATTCATTCATGGAAATATACAATGAGTGCAAAAATGGAATATCTATAACTATTCACATCCACATAGACAACTTTCACAATTATAATACTTAACAAAAATACAGTATATCATGAGTGTGGTTTCAATATGCAATTTTTTTTTAGATTTTATTTATTTATTTGACAGAGAAAGAGAGGCAGCTAGAGAGGGAACACAAGCAGGGGAGCGGGAGAGGGAGAGAGAGAAGCAGGCTCCCTACCGAGCAGGGAGCCCAATGCAGGGCTCGATCCCAGGATACCGGGATTATGACCTGAGCCAAAGGCAGATGCTTAACAACTGAGCCACCAAGGTGCCCCCCAATATGCAATTTTTTAAATAAACTCTACCTGCAACATGGGGCTCCTTCACAACCCTGAGATCAA
The DNA here is from genome assembly GCF_054177405.1 of Leptonychotes weddellii. Taxonomy (NCBI): domain Eukaryota; kingdom Metazoa; phylum Chordata; class Mammalia; order Carnivora; family Phocidae; genus Leptonychotes; species Leptonychotes weddellii. The sequence continues at coordinate 56,680,532 of NC_138370.1, read as the reverse complement.
TAGTCTCATGCTCTACCAACTGAGCCAGCCAGGCGCTCCACCAATATGTAAATTTCAAAAGCAGAGAAAACTACAAATATATTATTTACTGTTCAGTAAAAGTAATTTGAAAATCATGAGTATGATATTCATGTAACTCAGTATAGTGTTTCCCTTCATGTAGGAGGAGAGGGTAGTGATAAAGTATGTCAAAGGCTTTGATGAGATAGATATACTATAATTCTTAAGCAGTATGCTGTATGCATGAGTGTTCATCTTAATTCTCTTTACCTCATACATATATCTAAGTTTAATGTGTATAAAATATTTTTATAATAAAATAATTTCAAAAACATTTAGGATGGTGAGATTAATTTATAGTTTGTGAAAAATATTATTCATTCTTTAAAAGTCCATATAATTAAAAAGGAAATAGTGTAAAAAATTAAAAAAATGAATAGATATACTAAATTGTATCATAGATCATTTTTCTTCTCATGAAAATGTTAGATTTTGATTATCCAACTTTCTCATAGTGTTTGATAGTTTATTAAGGCCAGGAGCTTTGATACCATATAAAACATAGAGTCTTACTACTTTGTGGGATTCATTTTTTTTTTTTAAGATTTTATTTATTTATTTGACAGAGAGAGAGACAGTGAAAGAGGGAACACAAGCAGGGGAAGTGGGAGAAGGAGAAACAGGCTTCCCGCCGAGCAGGGAGCCTGATGCGGGGCTCGATCCCTGGACCCTGGGATCATGACCTGAGCCGAAGGCAGACGCTTAACGGCTGAGCCACCCAGGCTCTTTTCGGAATTTTTGACTTTACACAAAAGTTAATGTTGCTAAGTTTCTCTTACATCATGTAACAATGAGAATATTAAAATAATATATTACATTACATATAATATTAATAGTCAGTTTCAGCCAAGTTAGTGTGAAGACATAAACATGAGAGCACAAAATGTTTAATACAGGGCATTTTGAGCAAATGAATTCTCAATAGCTATGGTTATTAGTACTATTTATCATTGTTCTTATACTGAATACCAGTTAGGATTGCTCCGTAATTACAGTAATGTAATTTTAATTGAATATCATATAAATGCATAACACCTAGGGAATTGATTATCTTTTATAATCTATTCCAGGTATTCCTCAATTAACATTCTTATAACCACTGGAGTTTCATGGACAGGACTCAAGGATATTTTGACGTGTATACCTCATTAGAATATCAATGATATTCCCTATTTCCTGTCAAAAAAGTTACATGTATTAATAAGGACATTTATTTTTTTTTGCTACCTATTCTATAACTTTATTTGGATTATTATATTGGTATATATTATATATATATATATATATATAATCCATAAAAGAAAAAGAGATACTCTTGTAAATAAAAATATGAACTAATATTTCTAGGTTCGAACTAAAATTCTTAGGTGCAGTTTTGAAATAATAGCTCATACTATGAATAACACAATCTATAAGAAATCCAGAGAGATATAACATTCACGATGGACAATTTATTTCATCTCTTAAAACTAATACGGATATGCTGATCAGGGAAAGTGACAAAGGTTTGTTTTCCTGGGGGGAAACATTGCTGTTGCTTATGCTAAATTGGCATTCTTGTTACTTATTGAGTGACTAAACCACAGTTGATTTCATAAAAATGGCAGAGACTATGGGAGATGTGGAGGTGAGTGGACGACTGCAGGAAAATAAAGTTATAGCCTTTTATTCTGCACCAGCACCAGCTGTGGTAGACAAGTACAAAGTAAATACCATTTTTATTTCTTGACTTAAAATATAAATTGTAAAGCTTATATCTTCATTGCCTAGACAACTCTCCAGGGTGTTTTGATATACAAACTGTTCCTTTACCCTTAGGCACATTCTTTATTGACTTCACAAAAAAATGCATCATTTCCAAAATAGTACCTATATTTTTGTTACACTGTGAAAGCCTGAGAATGAATAGTATCTGTGAATATTACCTGTTATTTTAAATATAGATATTGACAAGAATTCAGCTAAATGTGAGATCACATGAATACGCACAAGTATCTCTTGTCACTATTCCACCACTTCATCCTCAAATAATCATTTTAGGATGAGTTTTCACAATTAAACCTAGATAGAATTTTGAGGCAGGTATTTGGCAACCAGCGCTCAAAGGCATTGCTCATAAAAATAATTTTGTATACTGAAGGGAAAAATATATTTAAAATATATTTAAAATAACAGGTAATATTCACAGATACTATTCATTCTCAGGCTTTCACAGTGTAACAAAAATATAGGTACTATTTTGGAAATGATGCATTTTTTTGTGAAGTCAATAAAGAAAATAATAAAAATAATTTTGTGACACTGTGTTTTTCAGTAGATCTCACTGTTGCCAAAGAGTAAAGATTGGACATATAATCACTATACCATTTGCTAAAATTACCAAAAACGGACTTATATTTTGTTTTTTAAAAGCCTCAAGTGAAAATAAGAAAAACTTAAGGTTGCATATGATAGTATATTTTCCAGAAAAGAAAGAACATTTTCTTTAACATTTTAGGCACATTAGAGTATAGTATGTACTCATATTTTTAGTGATAAGGATAAACACAACTTTTTTCCTTCAGTATACAGTGATTGTTTCAGGGACTAATGAATAATAACTCCCCCCCTCTTTTTGAATGTACTTTCAACCTTTGAGGAACCACTTTGAGTTTTTTTATTATGTTTTTTTCTTCTGAAGGAAAAGTGTATTTCCTTCTCACACTTTTTTATGAGCAATGCCACTTTAATAAGAGGAGGGGTAGATTAAGGATGGGAGACTTACATGAATTAATTTAAACTTAGTGTTCAGTAAAAACTCTAATAAACTTGACTAATTAATTATTGAGCTATGTTAATATAGGGATGCATTAGGTGGAGTTGAGGTTTTTTTTGACGTGTCTGTTTACATTATATATAATATTAGTACTATTATGTCGAAGACTGCTGACAAAAAAATAATAGAGACTGATGTCAGTGGGCCCTCATTTTATTATGAATTCTTTTGTAGGCTGAGCTCTCCAGAAGCAGATGCTGAGATGGAGTGTAGCATGTGTTGTATTTATTCATCAAGCATCAACACCTGTGGAAGGAGAAAGGCAGAAGTAAATTTGGGAGAAGGTAAAAGTTACTTGCAATATAAGCTGGAATAAAAACTCAGCCAACATTACAGAAAATTTGGGAGTGTATATGACTCATTACAGATGACCAGTCTTACAGTCTGCACCATAATCAATCACTTAGCATGGCTTGCACTAGGACAAGCTGAGGCAATTCTAAAGGAACTGACAGCTGCAGTGGGCTGACAGCTAGCGCAACAAGCCCTTCCTCAAAAGCAGATTTAGTTAACACATCTCTGTGCCCCTCAAAGTCCATCCAGTGGACTACTCATCATCTCTGCCCTCTACTGTATTCACCTCGGCTTCGACTTTTTCCAGTATCAGTGATTTCCCTGGTGCTTTGACCTAGACCCCATCACTGTGTAACAGCATGCCTGCCTCCTTCTGAGATGATCAGAGTTAATTACACCTGCCAAGATGCTGACTTCTGGCTTTTACCCTGGAATTATTCTCAAATAAGTGGACATGTCCAAGAGACTGTGCCACAGGTTTAAAAACCCTTCAGGCAAGGGGATAATACAGATCTACTATGGTTACAGACCATGTTATGTAAAGATTTTGGAGGATCATAAGGGGGACACATTAGATTAAAATATTAACAAGATGAAAACCAACATTCAAATGACCTGCCTTTAGGTTTTAAGGAACATGGGTTGTCTGGAAAAACTTATGCTTTGGAAGTGGATAAGGCAATACAGTAATGCCAATGGTTTTAGTTTCCTGGAATATAAAGAAAAGAATCTTTTCTGAAGGAATAAAACTTCATGCTAGTTTTCAAATGATTTCAAAAATAATTTGTTTCAAATAAAATGTCTAGCACATAATCAATTCTAGGGAACTAAATAATGAAAACTAGACATAAATCTATGCTTAATATTACAAGGAGATGATAGCCTACCTTGAAATATCCAAAAGATAATTGGAAATTAAAAAAAAAAATAGTGACATATCAGATTTGGACAAAAAAAGCCAAGAAAAATTATAAAAACTGATACAAACACATAAATTGCCATTAACAATTCATAACATAATAAAAAAATGTGCTTGCCTCTCAAAAAAAAAGAAAAACAAAACAAAACACAATTCAGTGAATGGATTTGGCAGATTAAATACATCTGGAAAGAGAATTAATTGCCAGAAAGATAAGTCAAAATAAGTAATACAAACATAAAAATATGAAAAATGCAGACCAGTAGAAAAGAGATACAGGAGGTAGAGTTTAACAAGTATTTAATTGGAGACCTAGCAAGATAGGAAAGGGAATGGAGTAAAAGAAATATTTGAGTAGCTAATAGCCAGTAATTTTCCAAAACAGTTAAAAGTCGTCTATTCATAGTCTCGAGGTGCTCAAATAGCCCCAAATAAGTCATAAAAAAAATCCCAACCAAACACATCATAATGAAACTGTAGAAAACCAAAGAAAAATTAAATAAATCATATATGAGCTAGAGGGGGAAAAAAAAGAGGTTATATTTCAATAGCAAAATTTAAACAAATAGCTGACTTTTCATCAGAAGTAATTAAAGCCAGAAGATCGTGGACTATGTTCAAAACACTAAATATATAGATACATAGATATCCTTATAGATAATCTACAAGGAAAAAAATATATATACTTCAAGAATTCAGATCAGCCAAAGATATTTTCTAGCAACCTAAAAGAAAGAATGCACTACCAGCAGATCTAAGCTAAAAGCCATTCTGAAGGTGTTTGACAAACTCAAGCAGAAAGCACTGTTTTCAGATAAGGTATTAGTGATGTAAAAATAAATGAAGAACAGACACACACACACACACCCAAATAAATGAAGAACAATCAATGTAATAAAAATGCAAGAGAATCTAAGTGAATATTGATTCTACAAAACAATAGTAATATCCTTTGGGGTCAAACACTTTATGGATAATAAATTAAATTGCATACTCTATTGGTTGGTGTCCTCCAGAGAAACAGAACCAATAATATATATATACAAATATACATGGAGAAAGGAGATTTATTATAGACATTTACTCATGGCTATAGAGGCCAAGAAGTGCCACAATCTGCTGTCTGCAAGCTAGAGAACCAAGAAAGCCTGTGGTGTAATTCAGTTTAAGTCTGAAGGTCTGAGAACCAGGAGCTCCAACGTTCTAGGGCAGGAGAAGATGGACATCCCTGGGACAGGGAGAAAGAGAGGATGAGAAGGACAGGGAGAGCCAGAGAAAGAGAGAGACACAGAGAGAGAATTTCTTCCTTTCTCAGCCCCCCCTTTTTTTTCCTCTATCTGGGTCCTCAACAATGCCTGCCCACATTGGTGAGGGCGATCTTCTTTTCTCAGGCTACTGATACAAATGCTGATCTCTCCCAGAAACGCTCTAAAAAACACATGCAGAAATAATGTTTTACCAGCTCTCTGGATATCCCTTAGCTCTGTCAAGTTAACGCATAAAATTGACTCTCACACCTGCCAAGAATAGCAAAAACATTTGGGATGAAGATAAATGGAGTTAACATGCTCTAAACTCTTGGGGTGCCTGGGTGGCTCAGTTGGTTAAGCGTCTGCCTTTGGCTCAGGTCATGATCTCAGGGTCCTGGGATCGAGTCCCACTTCGGGCTTTCTGCTCTGCGGAGAGCCTGTTTCTCCCTCTCCCCCTGCTCTTCTCTCTCTCTCTGTCAAATAAATAAATAAAATCTTAAAAAAAAATGCTCTAAACTCTTTTTATTATCTGTGGGAAGAATGAGTGTGTCAGTAGATTTTGATAAGTGATGCATATGCTGTATTTTCTTAATTACTGCAAGAAAAAACAATAAAAGAAATATAACTTCTAAGCTAATGGAAGGGAATGTGGTATGGTAAATGTGGAATTATCAATCTAAGAAGGAAGAGAGCAGAGGAAATGAATAGAGAGATTATACCAAAAAAAAAAAAAAAAGCCAGAGCAAGTATTTTTTGTTGTTGTTGTTGTTTTTTTTTTTTTATTAGGCCAGAGCAAGTATATTAAAATCCCACAATATCAGTAATAGCACTAATTATGTATGGGTGCATGCTCCAGTAAAACACAAATTGTCTAAATGGATAAAAAGTTAAATAAATGCATATAACAAGGAAACACACAATTAAGGAAGCTATTTCCAATAGATATATAAACATATAGAAAGGCTGATGTAATTACATTATGTTAAGATAAAATAGAAATTAAAGCAACACTTAACCAGATATAAGTAGGTGATTTCAAAAACTAAATGTTTCAATTCACCAAGGATATGTAACAAGTTTAACTTTGTATGAATTTAGTAAAATGACCAGAAATTATATACAGCAGTAATCAATAGGCAATCAGAAAATATCAGAAAAGCTAGAGAATTGCTGAATAGAAATAAATAAACTTGATCTGATACACATATACAGAATACTGTTATATAAGAATTAAAGAACATATGTTCTTTTTAAGAACATGTAAAATATTTTTAAAAGTGATTTCAATTAACAACTCATTGTAAAGGACTGAAGTCATATCAAATGTATACCAATTGTAGTACAATTAGTTAGAGATATCTATTAAAAATTCTTTAAAGGTAAATTAGTAATAAAAGACATTTTTTTAAAGATTTTATTTATTTATTTGACAGAGAGAGAGATAGTGAGAGCAGGAACACAAGCAGAGGGAGTGGGAGAGGGAGAAGCAGGCTTCCCGCGGAGCAGGGAGCAGGGAGCTCCATGCGGGGCTCCATGTGGGGCTCGATGCGGGGCTCGATCTCAGGACCCTGGGATCATGACCTGAGCCGAAGGCAGACGCTTAACGACTGAGCCACCCAGGCACCCCTAAAAGAACGTTTCTTTAATGTATCTTAAAAATTGTAACACAACCCTTCAAACTGAAAATAAAACTATTTTCAGTTTGTTTCCTGAGATTAAGAATTCCTCATATCAGTGAGATCATATGATACATGTCTTTCTCTGATTGACTTATTTCACTGAGGGTTGCTGGAGTGGCGGGGGGTGGGAGGGATGGGGTGGCTGGGTGATAGACATTGGGGAGGGTGTGTGCTATGGTGAGTGCTGTGAATTGTGTAAGACTGTTGAATCACAGATCTGTATCCCTGAAACAAATAATACATTATATGTTAAAAAAAAAAAAGAAGATAGTAGGAAGGGAGAGAAATGAAGGGGGGGGAAATCGGAGGGGGAGAGGAACCATGAGAAACTATGGAGTCTGAGAAACAAACTGAGGGTTCTAGAGGGGAGGAGGGTGAGGGGATGGGTTAACCCGGTGATGGGTATTAAAGAGGGCACATACTGAATGGAGCACTGGGTGTTATACGCAAACAATGAATCATGGAACACTACATCAAAAACTAAAGATGTAATGTATGGTGATTAACATAACATAATAAAAAAAAACTATTTTCATGTAAGTTTAAGGAAAAAAAAACAATCACCCATGATCACTCTTAACACTCGGTTTTGTCCTGAAGGTCATCTGGAGCTCAGTGAACCAACAAAGAGAAGTGATAATCTAAAGAATGAAAAGGAAAAAAAGCTCTGGTTCTTGCAAAGTTATGATTGTGTACATAAAAATATGGAGAAAATCAACACAGAGATTACTAGAAATACTGGTAGAGTTACTAGAAATCATGTCACTAGTTATAATAAGAATTCAGCAAGGTAACCAGAGGTAAGAAACAAATCTGTATTTTCGAGCAATGAAAGAATAATAGATCTAAACAATAATAAGTGAATCATATAATCAAAATATTAAGTGAAAAATCAAGTTTTAAAACAACAATTAGTCATTTGTATTAAGCTGACAATGAAAAACAATATACATTGTATAGATATATGACTATGTGAGTAAAATATTTTAAAAGGAAAATAAGAGAAGAATAAACAGAAAATTAATTACAGATTCAAATTGGAGAATCATAGTTAAGCCAAGGCTGAGATAGAGAAGAGGCCCAGGATTAGATGCTACAGTTGTGGTAAATGTCTCTTTCTTGGAATTGTAGATTCTAAGTGTTCATTTTCTTCTTTCTAACTCCATTATATGTATGTACTGTTTTCTTTTAAAATTAATATTCTACAATAGAAATTAAGATAAAATAAATATCACAAGATTTATAGAAGGGAATAACCGGGATACAGCAACAAAAACTAAAGAGGTTAAAATGAACTAAACGAACAAAGCAAGAAATTAAGTGGCATGTAGATTAAAATAAAAAGTTCCCACAAAGTCTATGTGGAATTTATCCAAAGACAAAATAGCTAATAATTTTTTATGACTGGAAAAATACACGTCTTTATATTAAGAAAACATGAATATTGAGCTGAATATCCAGAAACATTCTGATAAAATTGCCAAACATGAAGAAAAATCTAAGATATTAAAAAATGTGTATTACTTATGAAAGAAGAATATTGAACTGAAAGATAAGTTTTCATCAGCAACAGTATTCTAGAAAAAATAAAATAATAAGTAAAATGTTGAGGAAATATCATATTTATCCCATAACTTATCAAGTTAAGTTCAGAAAAAAATATACTCATAATTGATTTCTTCTTGTCAGAAAATACTAGAAAAATGAATAAAGATTTTAAATTTCTCAGGAAAAATATCCTTCTTTCTAGAATTCTATCTCCTGTATATTCTCATGCAGGAGATTTAAGAATGAGGGAGTTGCAAGATGTAACATTTTCAGATTAGAATAAAACTGAAAGTTTACCACTAACAAAACATTCCTTATAAAAAAGAAGATTTTGGGGCACCTGAGTGGCTCAGTCGTTAAGCATCTGCCTTTGGCTCAGGTCATGATCCCAGGGTCCTGGGATGGAGCCCCGCATTGGGCTCCCTGCTCAGCGGGAAGACTGCTTCTCCCTCTCCCACTCCCCCTGCTTGTGTTCCCTCTCTCACTGTCTCTCTCTCTCTCTGTCAAATACAGAGAGAGAGAAAGCACAAACTGGGGGAGCAGCAGAGGGAGAAGGAGAAGCAGGCTCCCCACTGAGCAGGGAGCCCGGTGCTGGGCTCCATCCCAGGACTCTGGGATCATGACTTGAACCTAACATAGACGGTTAACGGACTGAGCCACCCAGGCACCCCCTACGAAGCATTCCTAACTATTGTCATGGGTTATGTAACATTTATAAAACTCAGCTTTCCCATTTGTAATCTATGGATGAAGAGTGTATAATTCTACTTCATATTGTGCACAAATTGCATTCTAAAATTGTAAGTATCAAGTATAATTTTTGATATATGGTTAGGCCTCAATGAATATTATTTATCTTCACTATAGCTTTTCCTTATTAATATATAGAAATAATGCTATATATTTTTAAAAGAACAGAATTAAACACGTTTATTTATTTATCCCATATTTATTGATCCATAATTAAATATAGTATTAAGTTTAAGGTGTACATTATTGTGGCTTTAATAAATTGACCTTAGTTAAGTAGAGCCTGGGTGTCACACAGTGAACCATGGGTTTTAAGAAAAGGCCACAAGAGAATTGAAAAAGAAGTTTATTATTCACAGGTCCTGGAGGAAGTACACAGCACACCTTGAGGGGCCAAATGAAGAGGTCAAAGCAGGGTACAGGCAGAGAGGAAGAAGGACCTGAGGCACATGCCTTTATGAGGGTCCTTAGGTTGGATGCTTTAGGGTTCCCAGGCTAAGGCGAGATTAGTCAACTAAAATCATAAAAAAGCAAGATCTTGGTAAACTCCACAAGGTCTTATCTAAGGAGCCCACTAAGGAAAGGTTCTGTCTGGGAGACATAGGAGATCATTTATCACAAGGACCTATGGGGAAGTCACCAGGAACTTACATTTGCTTGTGACTGTGGAGTGCCATCTTAGGGCATGTGCTCACATGAGGCCCCTGCTGGCAGGTTGGCCAAACAAAACGGATACCAAGCCAGCAATACCATGGGGCGGCTTAGCTAAACTCTTGACAACTTAATGACTAGATGTATGCATATATTGCAGAATGAAATCACTTATATTTAGATAACTTCCTCCAGTCTTAGAATTGGTGAGAAATTAAATAAGGCAAATAAAATTTACAAAAATATTAGCCTTTATCAGATATGAGTAATGACACAAATACTGTGAAAAATGCTGCTTATTATAACCAGAAAAAAATAAATGAAAATATTTTTCATTATCATGTGCTAACTTTTCCAATATTTTCTGTTAGCCATCTCTGATAGAGAAATTAATAATCTGTATAAATCATTTTAAACATACTTCAAGTAATGCTTATTGCTAGGTAAATATTTTAAGTACAGGACAAAAATACATGAGTATTTTATCATCAAAAGTCATGCTTTTCTGTCTGGATCCGCTGACTTTAACTATTAGGAAAAAGAGTTAATGCTCTTGGCAGGATGACTGCATATGTAGATGCAAGCTAAACTACCCTGCTTATGATTTAAGCAGAAAGAAAGATTGGATTATAATAAATCAATAGTGTAGCATTTGCAAATTATCCCACTGGGTCTATACAGATCATTCTGGCTTGTATGTTGTATTGGGTTCACCATTTCTGCAGACTTTTTGCAAAAGTTATTTGTGTATTTGTGGTTACATATTATTTATTAGATGACAGTATCTTGAAAGTAATATAAAATACATTTAACTAAACTTCTTAAACAAAAGATTTGTGATTAATCTAGTCACAAAATATATCCATCAAATTACAAATATTTTGGATATCTTTTCAAAAACTATTAACTATTGGGATGAACTAAATATGTGGTAAGTGGCTTAAGATACAGAATTTCATTAGAGTCTAGGAATATCACATTAAAAATAAGTGTTAACAAAATCAGCCCTGACTGCCTGATAAGAATCACTGATTTATAATAATCCATAAATATGCAAAACACACACACACACACAAATAAGTGTTAATTTTCCTTGTGAGTTAGAAATGTCCTAAGAGATGGGCGCCTGGGTGGCTCAGTTGGTTAAGCGACTGCCTTCGGCTCAGGTCATGATCCTGGAGTCCCGGGATGGAGTCCCACATCGGGCTCCCTGCTCGGCAGGGGGTCTGCTTCTCCCTCTGCCCTCTTCCCTCTCATGCTCTCTGTCTCTCATTCTCTCTCTCTCAAATAAATAAATAAAATCTTTAAAAAAAAAAAA
>NC_138370.1:56650713-56668748 GCF_054177405.1 Leptonychotes weddellii | reverse complement strand
GGGTGGCTCAGTTGGTTAAGCGACTGCCTTCGGCTCAGGTCATGATCCTGGAGTCCCGGGATGGAGTCCCACATCGGGCTCCCTGCTCGGCAGGGGGTCTGCTTCTCCCTCTGCCCTCTTCCCTCTCATGCTCTCTGTCTCTCATTCTCTCTCTCTCAAATAAATAAATAAAATCTTTAAAAAAAAAAAAATCTCCCTTAAAAAAAAAGAAATGTCTTAAGAGAAAAAGAGCTCTATCAGTATTTTTATTATGCACTGTTTTAATAATGTCTAAATTCAGAAAAATAAAAACAAATGTATCTTACATGTACCTATAAATACAAGAAAGCAAGTATTATTATGTGAAGCTACAAATGGCCTTCATTTCATAGATAGAATTCCAGCTTTCCTCCATTGAAACTGCACATTCAAATGGGAATAACAGAAAGTACAAAGCACTTAGAAATTTTCATGTGGACATTGTTAGGAATTGTTCCAGATGTGTGAGAAAATATAATTTTTCACTTAATTAATGCAGTAAGATTAAATGAGATAATTTTGCGGCTATTTAGTTTATTTTAAATTTGATTAAAATAAGTAGTGCTCGGCCCTGTATCAAACTTAACAGTATTTAAAAAATTTATTTTAGGGAAAAATGAATTTAGTGGTATTTACAAATATTTATTTTATAAGCATATGGAAGGTATTTAAATTACTGATTAGATGAATCTTATTTACTTAGGAAGCTTCTATTACCATAGAATATTCTTTATTTTCACTATTTTAAAATTAGTTTATTTTTTAAAGGTGGTGCTATATTTAAGCCATCAAGACAGCAAATTCATACTGAAAGATTATAACATTACAGTTCATCAGTGGTACACAACATTACTAGACTATAATGCTATAAATAAGTATGAATATAAAAAAGATAATGTACTTATTTCAATGGTATTTACAACATTCTTGCAGAAAATTATTTTCAACATCATAATAGGCAAGATTTTAAATATTCTGATTTTTAGGCTTTATGTAAATGAGGTTTTTTTTAATGAGAGAGATTTTTATAGGAGTAACAGAACAGAAAATGCTACTATTGTTCCTTGTGACCAACATTCCCAGTTACTCTATACTTTGTGAGATATCTTCAATAAACATGAATTTTTTGGACCTGTCAATTAACTTGATCTCAGTCAGTTTAGCTTACTTATCAATGGAATTCATAAAAATTTGTAAGAAATCAGACTGACTTTTTAAAAAAGTATTTATCAGTAGATATTTAATAAATACTTCTTGAATAAAATGATAAACATATGTAAGAATATGTTACTAGCTTACTAGTTCTCATAGGGCCTAAATTGTCTTTCTGAAACCTCAAAAATATTTCCCCTTATTTAGGATAAGGAAGAGTAAATTATTTCCCCAAAATAATCTGTCATGAAAATCTTAAATATGTGAAAGATATTAAAGCACTAGATCAAGAAAAATAAGGATGGTACAATATATTTGAAACTCTCTAATTCCTCTTAGAAGAACAGAAGAACAAATAGATACCAAAAGCAAACAAAACATACCAAACAAAACAAAAACACCACCAATAATGAAATCAATAACAGAACACCAGAAGACATTCATCTTCAACAAAACTGGCTGAGGAATTATCCTAGAGAAAAAATGAGGAGGGGAGGCAAATAATCTACAACAGCTGGATTTACAGAAGACACACATAACTCGGTACCAAGATCGCAAAGAGAGATGGGTTTATTTGATTGTCTTAAATTCAAGGTATAGGAAATGCTTACAAATACCCTTAAAAAGGGGTGGCTCTAAAATGCTGGAAACATTAGTAGGTATCAACCATTAGTTAGTAACAACCAGTAAAAACAGTAGTAAACTTCAGGCTTTAATTCATAATCAAGTGATGTTAAGAAATATTAACAAAAACTAGGAAATAAAATATGTGAATGTATGCATATTCTTTTCATATCATTGATTAATAGTCAGCCAAGAATTAATTTTCTAGGATAATACATCCTTGATATGTATTATTTGATGAGGCAAAATTTTCTAAAATTACAGGTTAATTTATAATGTACAGTAGAGGATATAACCACATAGATTACAGATTTATTTTCCTATTGAATATTGAGAAGTTTTGTATCAATTAGGAAGCTTATTTCATTATTAAGATGACTGAATGTTTAAATCTCCAGTCCTCAATATCTTTTTTGAACTATCCTTATCATCTTACTGGTTTTCTCATTAATTAATAAGTTTAATAAAATATTTGACAGATATTAATTTTATATTTGCATATCATATCTGTAATTTCATAGATAATACATGTTAAGCGTGTTGGAGATTCACCTGAGATGCTTAAGTAATTCTACCTTCTAGAACCAATGAAATGTATTAATTCACAAGTGCTCCTCCTGGGATATTTATAGCTAAGAACAACTTCTCTTTATTCCAAAATGATTCTCCAAAAGTACTGGAACATGAGTTTCCTTCTCTCTCTCTCCCTCTCTCCTCTCTCCCCTTTTCCCACATTTTATGGGAGTTTTTTGTTTGTTTGTTTTGTTTTTTTTTCTATTTCTTGGCAAAGCTCAGTTCTGGTTCTAATGCAACCAGCCAGTAAGTCATTTCCCAGTAGTGGCAACAATGACAAAGAACTTGGTTTTATGATTTGACCATTTGGTGATTCCTATTGGGTGGACAATAAAAATCTATTGAATAAAAAATAAGAGACAATACAAGAATTCTGTTTGTTCATTTTTTTTACTTGTTTTCTGTTAGAATATTTGTGAGCTGACATCAAATAAGAATATATTTCATGCTAGTTGGAACAAAAAACAGTCTTTCAAATCTAGACTAATGATTTCTTGTGTTTACTCATGACCCATACCTGAGGATATTGAAGGTATCCACTCTGTGTGTAACAGAACTTCTGCCTCTCATATGTGAGCATGAACAATTTCACCTTTGGGAAATATTAACAAATAATAGACTGTCTTAAACTAAAGAATTTGTATTCCAATTGATTTATAAAAACAGACATATATCTAATGTTATCCAAATTTCTAAAATGTGATGACTTTTAAGAAAAATTAATTCTCTTTATACATAAACTTCTAGCTCATAAATACTTTTATGTAAAAAATCATGCATAATAAGTTGAATCCTTGGACAGACTAAACTGGTTTAATAATTTAAGTTGTTTTTTTTTTGTTGTTTGTTTTTTTTTTTGAAAATGTATGCAGCTATTTGTATTAACCTTGTTTTGATTAGTACAGTGTATAAGGTATATATTTTATTTTTAAATAAAATTTGTGTTTGTCTTAAGAGAGAAATAAGAATTACTAAACTTTTTTTTGTAATTTTACTGATCTGATAATCTAACATTCTACATAATTCTCAGGATTCTGAAACATGTACAATTATCTGTTAAACTAAATCGAATTATATTTCTGAAAAGTGTTTTCATATCACTCATTATTAGACTTTTAGTGTGCTACCCCAACTAGAGTTTCCAGGAGACTTGTTGAACTCTAAAGTCAGGAATTGATATTCAATCAAGCAAATTAATGGATAATCTTTACAAACTGGGGTAATCTTTAAGTAAAATGAAAACCTGGAGCCATGATAACCAAGTATTTTAAACATACATATATATATGTATGTATGTTTATAAAGTAAATCAAAATTAAATGTATAGTATTTTAAATATATACTCAGTTATACTTAAACATATTAAGCATGCCATTGAACATATTAAATACATAAACACTAAATATACAATATAAAAATTAAATACATGAAGTACGTCTAAAATATTTTTTACATTAACACATTACAAAATGGCAATAATTTTGACTCTTGTTAAAGAGTTTGTTTATGGGGGCGCCTGGGTGGCTCAGTCGTTAAGCGTCTGCCTTCGGCTCAGGTCATGATCCCAGGGTCCTGGGATCGAGTCCCACATCGGGCTCCCTGCTCAGCAGGAAGCCTGCTTCTCCCTCTCCCACTCCCCCTGCTTGTGTTCCTGCTCTCGCTATGTCTCTCTCTGTCAAATAAATAAATAAATAATCTTAAAAAAAAAAGAGTTTGTTTATGCTAATAAAGGTATAGATGGTAGCTATGGGAGTTGAGTTTTGATACATCGCTAAATTTTATGTGTGTGATAGGCAATGACTACTTCACAGTGAAATAACATTTTTTAAATTTAGCTACTTGTCAGAGTTATTATGGATATTTATGACAACATCAGGAGCAATAACACAAGAGAAATGTAACTGTACATATAAAGTAATGGATTTAACTTCAGTTTTTATTAAGAATAGTTTAGTTTTGTCTTATAGTCAAATGTCATTTCATTCCTGTGTATGAAAGAGCTTATTAAAGCTCTTTATATAATGACTTGTAGAAGTTTCAAGTGAAGTAAAGTTTGTTTTATAATACTTGGGTCCTTGAAAATTTTGTAAAATTGACTCAGCACTAATAGGCTCAATGATAAAAGGAATTTCTAAATCCAATTCTATAATATATTAATGCACTTAGAATTTTGCATTCTCTCAGATAAAATTAATTTTAAAGCATTTTTAATTATCTTAACAATTGATAATAAAAACATAACCTTTACCTTCTACGTGATTTCCTCAGGTCTCTGAAATTTTTACAAGTATTGTGATTTGTGTTGTTTTTGTAATGTCAGTAATTATAAAACCAACCCAGCAAAAAAAACACAAAAAACAAAATTTCCTCACTGTGAAAAATTTAGATTTTTAACAATAGTATTTTATATTGCCTTCTACTATATTTACTTCCAAATTATATATAGTCACTTTAATTAAATAGGCAAAAAATATTTGTCAGGTATGCATGATTTTATCTAATCATAAGATGAAATCACTCTGAAATTATATTGATATTACCTTTTGTAATCAGCTTTTGAATTAGAATAAATAAATAAATAAAGATTTGCAATGTCTCTTACACCTGAAATTATCGTTCAAATTTGCTAGAAGTCCCTCAAAAATTGTGAAGCTTTGTTTTTTCAAACTATAATAAGAGTGCTATAATAATTAAGTTTCTTTGATGTATTCATATTTTTTTGGATTCTGCTATTATAAAGAGTTGAATGGGAGAATTTTTCAAATCAAAGGGATGTTTGTGAATAGAAATTTATTACTGTAAATTTTTGAGAGATTAAAATGTGCAGAAAATATTGGAAGTCTCCAGAGATTTGTTAATGTTCTTAATGTCCATAATATTGTTAAACAAAATCAAATCTGGACTTAGGTAAGGAACAATATTTATACAAAAAGACTATTGCAACAAGGAGGATGATCTGATCTGAAGATCTGCATGTGTCTCAAAATGAAACAGATAGGGGTGCCTGGGTGGCTCAGTTAGTTCAGCATCTTACTCTTGATTTTGGCTAGGTCATGATCACTGGGTCATGAGATCAAGCCCCACATCAGTCTCTAAGTTCAGCATGGAATCTACTTGGGATTCTCTCTCTCTCTCTCCCTCTCCCTCTGCTCCTCCCCCAGCTTGCAGTGTGCTATCTCTTTCTCTCTCTTTCTCAAATAACTAACTAACTAAATAAATCAATAAAATCTTTTAAAAAATGAAGCAGAAAGAAAAGGGGCTTTTCTTTTATAGGGAGGAGATGACGCTAGCTGGAAATTGGAGAAAAAAATGAGCAAACAAGTGAGGGTTTGCACACAGCATCACGGAGGAAGTTTAATGGGAAATAATTCATCTTGTGCAAATTATTTTTATAAAAAGCGATTGTTCTACACCTTAGTGTTTGCTTCAACTTGGTGGGAGCCAATATTGAGGCGACCACGGGAGGAGAGAAGCTTGTCCAAAGACTGATCAAGTCAAGTCAGTGGCAAAGTAAGAGGCAATTGGTTGGTCCTCCCTGTTGTTTAGGAGAGATAAAGTTCATCTTTAAAAAACTATTAGAGATTCAATAGTCATTGTGAAGTTGAGGTTCTTAAAATGGTTTTCACGGTGGGTTGGCCACACACTCTTGTTGGCTTTAAAAAAAACAGCCACATCATTGACTGGGCATGTTGTCAAATTGACAATTATTGAAGAGTCTTGGAGATACAGCACTTGATGAGTGGCATATCTAGGAATAATAAAAGGAGCAACTATTAATGGATGAATAAAGAAGTAAAACCAAGATTTTAGTTTGGAAGAAAGCCAGTTGAGAGGATTTTAAGACACTGGCATCCTTAGAAGGCAGAGTAAGAATGGCATTGGCCAATCTGACATTGGCTTCCTAGTGTATGATCTGAATATTTTTGGTGTTGTCACAGCCATCAGGGGGGTTTTGGAGAACATATGCACAATGGGTGGTTCCAACCACTGCATGAATTTCCCTTAGGATCAGAATCATCTCTGCTGCCGGATGATTCTGAAGGAGTTCCGATAGTTCTCTGGCAGTGAGGTTGCTGGTTTAGGTAAGATTGTCCATAGTCTTGACTGATGCTCAGAGTGGAGCTTGGAAAATACAGGAATTCTGTTGAACATTTTCAGTAGCCCATATGACAGCAGTGCCAGGCATGAAAGCTGACCATATAGATCTGCTGTGTGGCATCCAAGTCTTTTAGATTTACTCCCAATCTTCAATACTCTCATTTAAAGGTTTCTTGAGAACCTGATGAGAAAAGAAGGTCACAGTGTCTTACTGGGGCAAGATTTTTGCACCTAAATTTGTAACTGTAAATTATTTGTGTAGACATATCGGATCATCAAATCAAAGGTAACAGAGTAGTTATTATGAGAAAAGAAGGCAGCCTGATAAATATTTGATAAGGGCTAATACAATTAGCTAATAAGACCCAGTCCAATTAGCAGGCAAATTAATAGGCATGGTTGCCACAAATAAAATATGTCTCATCAGAGGTTACCCAGAATTCATGGGAATAATGGATTTTTATTTTGGAGTTTGGTAAGATTTCTTGATGGAAATGTCCTATCCAGCTGGGAATAGGAAATTCCTCAGATTGTTTCTTCCAGGATGGACAGTCCTAAGTGTACCAGCTAAAACTTTGTTTAGGATCATATGGGTCTATTAGATGCATAAAATAAGACCAAGAATATGTACTTTTGCATCCCATAATCACTATAAATATTGTTGGTGGGAAAAGAGTGTAATTGCTGATACTTAACCCACAAAAAGGCCCTTGGTTATGTTATAGCAGAAGCATAGATTGCTCTTTTGCAAAGTATTAAGTTTGAAGGGGATTTCTTTTGAAGTCTTGAGAGAAAAGCTAAAGAATCCCTACATATTAACACAATGCCCTGAAATTTGAGATATATATAAGACTTTGTAGGAAACTGAAGTTTTCTAAAGGAAAGGGAGTTCATAATGAACAATTAGAAGTAAGGTTGTGAAATTATTCTGAGGGAATTAAGGCATGCCATTGATTCTGGGGTATTTGCAGGGATGGGGGGATCATTGAGGGAGAAACAGATTGGGGAAGGAGGAAGAGATAGACACTGCATAGTAAGGCTCATTATGGAAGGAAATTGTTGCATGTGGGTAATTACGTGAAAAGCAAGAGTTACATTGGAGGGAATCAACAAGGAGAAGGATATAGTAAAGAGAGACAATGAAAATGGTGAGAGTAAGTAAGCAAAGGAATCCTAAAGGGTATTTTTCTGGCATTGTGGGTGAAATCTTATCTTCCTGTAATGTCATCTGCTGGATCTGTAGTTTTGGGAAAAGCTGGTCATCTTTTGCTATCATCTGCTTTTGAGGGTTCTCAGGAGAGTCTTAGGTTAAGGTCTTCAATTAGAGTGCATGTCCATGAAGAGTAGCTTCTGTACCTTTTTGGTTGAGACATGAATTTAAGGTCAAGTCACCTAGAGTTTGCCAGCAGTATTGGTGTTATGGAGGATGGGCTAAGAGCCCTTTTTAAGGGATTTAAGACTAGTTTTCTGGTGATGTCACTTCCAGAGAATTAAGTCTCCAGTTTCTAGATTGTAGAGTGATTTAGACGACAAGAGAAGGAAAAACCTCTTCATGATAAGTAAATGTATAATTGAAAAGTCCCTTGCAGCATTTTATAATGTCTGAATTAACCAGATTAGAGCCTTTGAATAGGGAACAGAATAGGGAATTTTTATGGGCTGGTTAATTATTGTTTAATATGGGGACAGTTAGTGAGATACAATAGGAAAGGACTGGCAGTCAATCAGGGTTAAGGGCAAAACCTGAGGCCATGGGAGATTATGTTTTTTCTGTCAGTTTGTCAAGTTTTAATTTTTATAGTTGAATTTGGGTACACATTTTGATAGCTCTCACTACTTTTTCAGATGACTAGGGATGATACAGGCACTGTATTTTGCGGGGTGGGTGGGTGGAGAAAGGTTTCATTATTTGGATGAGTTTGCCAGTGAAATGGATCTCATAGTCACTTGAAAACATTAGTGAAATTTCCCATGTAGGAAATACTCATTTTATTAGGCTTAGCAGCATTATTGGCAGTGACCCTTTTTAAAGAAAATCTTCAAGTTAGTAGGAAAACATGCATATGAGGGTAGGGACATATTTATAACCATGAGATTTAGGGAACTGAATACAATCTAGTTGTCAGTGAAGAAAATGTCTTAAACATTTGCATGTTAATGAAAGTTTTCAGCTAATTTACCTGAGTCCTCAATTTAAAAGCACTCTTCAGAGTATACTGGATTTAAATTAGAGATGCAAAATTAAAACCAAAAGGATATATTTTTAAAAATTATTATAATTATGACTGATGTCATCATAATGTTGTTTTCTCTTATTTAGAAATGATGTAGATATTTTTTTTTTAAACATTTTTTTTTTTAAAGATTTTATTTATTTATTTGACAGAGAGAGACAGCGAGAGAAGGAACACAAGCAGGGGGAGCGGGAGAGGGAGAAGCAGGCTTCCTGCTGAGCAGGGAGCCTGATGTGGGGCTCGATTCCAGGACCCTGGGATCATGACCTGAGCCGAAGGCAGACGCTTAACGACTGAGCCACCAAGGTGCCCCGAAATGATGTAGATATTTAATGAATATGCAATTGATTAAATTTAATCAAGTATAAGGTATTAATAGAAGATCTTGAAAAATATATTTAAGTTGATTTATTACAAAATACATTTAAATTTTGAAATAAAGTTTGTTAAAGTAATCATTTAGTTTGGTTAAATATATAAAATATATTATAATCTTAAATATTTATTACATATAATGCTAATTTATTCAATTGGTAAGCCTGCATAGGTTTAGAAGGAACATATACAAATAGACTAAAAATACATGCTTGCATTATATTTAACACTGATAACTAAGAATACATAGATATTTTTATTAAACTAACAATATTAAACTAGCCTCATTGGTTGAAGATTATCTATATTACGTGAACTAGAATTTATGAGATGCTTGTGTCAGTTCTTTTGAAAAAGTATTAGAAATTTATTACTGTTTTAATTTCTGGGAATTTTAAGAATATTTCATTTTTGTGAGTGTTTATTTATCTTTAACCCAATCAATATATAGAGCAACTATGAGGGATTTTTTTTTTTAAAGATTTTATTTATTTATTTGACAGAGAGAGAGAGAGACAGCGAGAGAGGGAACACAAGCAGGGGGAGTGGGAGAGGGAGAAGCAGGCTTCCCGCAGAGCAGGGAGCCCGATGTGGGGCTCGATCCCAGGACCCTGGGATCATGACCTGAGCTGAAGGCAGACACTTAACGACTGAGCCACCCAGGTGCCCCAACTATGAGGGATTTTTATCATCTAATTTGGTAACATCATCCAGAGGTAGAAAAATATTATATACATAAAGCCTACATATATACATATATACACATAAATAGACAGACACAGAGCTTATAGCTTTAATTTTTAAATTTTAGCTATGAGTCAAGCATAAATACAGAAATACAGAAGTTTGTGTTTTATATAAAAGAGTAGAGTCTTGTTTTTGTTTCAAATTTGTACTGTTACAAGGATTGTGTTTCTCTCTGATGCAACAAGTTGAGGTTACCTGAGCAATATGATAAATACCCAAGAATACTTAGGAAGGAGACATCTAGACTCTTTTTTCTCTATCTGCATTTTTATGGAGGCTGTAGACTAAAATTTGTGTTACAGATCAAGACCAAGCAACTGTCTGGGTATCTCCAGTTCCCATCCAAGTGGATTGAGCAACCAGCCTGTTTCAAATTATCTTTTTTTAGCCTCAGGTGGTTGCTCTTGGGAGCTCTGAGCCCTTCAAGTGCCCTCTGTGTGTGAAACTGAACTACTAACAGGAAGTTGAGGGGCTCCAGTAGGAAGAGAGTCCGGTGAAAAGGATTAACATAGGGATAAAATAGGTGCTGGTTTGAAGTTGGGAAGATTGAGGATTCAAAGGAGCTCAAGGAAAGATTTAAGGTAGAAAAATGAGTAAGAAGGAACAGTGGAAGAAAGAGTTCTTTAGATGAGTTAATTTGAGGAGATCTCAAGTTTCCATGAAGTTGCAAATTATCCTTTGTCAAATTTTCCTAATTTGGAGATAGTGGCCCAAATTAGTATCATAGTGGTGGAACATACAGTCAACAGAGAAGGAGGAAGGGGAGTGCAACTGTGAAGTGAGAATTAAGAGGAACTTTGTTCTAAATTTGTCTTCTAGGTGTGCCTGGGTGGCTCAGTCTGTTAAGCTTCCTATTCTTGATTTCAGCTCAGTTTATGATCTCAAGTCCTGGAATCTACCCCCACCTCGGCTCTGTGCCCAGCTTGAGGATTCTCTCTCTCTTCTCTCCCTCCATCCCTCCCCCCACTAACGCTCTCTCTCTCTCTCAAATAAATAAATAAATCTTTAAAAAAAGATTTTTAAAACAAATTTGTCTTCTAAAATGAGACTCAAATCTCTTTCATTCTATACTGCTCATTTTAATACTTTTGTTGTACACTTTACACAAAAAATAAAATAATATATTTAGAAATGAAATGAAAACAAATTTATTCAAAAGAAATGTGTATAGAAGTTTAAACAGCTGTATCTAAAACATTTTATTAATCCAATGATTAAACTATGCTATGGCTCAACTAACTCTTCCTGAGTTTTGGCTTGTATGTCCTACAGCTGCTTCAAATGCAAAGCACTCAATGTGATTATGTAAGTTCTGACAAATCTTTTAATTTAGTAATTATATAATTTAATAGCATCAAAAAGAGCAATACATTTTTAAAATCAGTAATTTTAAACCTTTTCTTTTTCAAAAACTGTAAAGGCAAAAACTGAAAGCCTTTGGAAAATGAAAAATTTAAAAATTGAGATAATTTTTAAATTATCTATATAATATATAGATATTAGATATAGAGAGATATATATCTACATATAGATAAAGTGAAGATATAATAAATATCTTCACTTTAACTAGATTAATTTTATTTCCACTTAGCATAAGGGATACTCATTTAACTTTATATATATACCTAAATATGATATAAAATTTTAGAATATTTTATTTCCAATGTTGACATTTTCCAATAAATGAATCAAAAACTTCTACAGTTTTTTTTTCCAGAATGAACAGACATTTTAAACAATTCTATATTGCTTCTAATTGTAGACTACTTCTTTTCATCTTGTTTCACAGCCTTAGGAAAAAAATTATTATTTGACAAGTCACCTTTAATATATTTGTAGTATTGAAAATTCTATTTGATCTGTGTTTTTAGTTTTTCTCTATGACTTTTAGTGTCTAAATGTTGTTGATAAATAACATAATGAATTGTCAGAAACACTTGGCATATTTTTTATGATGGCCAACATCTATGCTGCTAACAGCCATACCTAGTATTTCTTCCAATGCACTCTCAGTGAGTAGAAAAATAAATGTATTTCCAATAAATAACATTAAAATTTTTGCTAATTGAGAAACTATTGAGTCACCTTCATAAATGCTAGTATTATCTTTTTCTCCACAACTTTTCCTTTCTTACAAAGATTACAGATGCCAAGTAGTCAATCTTTATTATCACACAGTGTGATTTCTTCTACTTCTAATAAAATTTTGCTTCACCGCAGTTCATTACACAGTTGATTTTCAACATTTTCCCTATTCCACTGATTTTTCATGAAACCATGGCATTGTCCAATGGAATAGAATAAATTATTTCATTTAAATTTCCTTCCATCACCATACTAATATGTATTGTGTAGCAAACATTATTAATTATTCTCTGATATGTGGGTTATGTATTTTCTTATCATTCATCTTATTCAACAAAAGTATAATACAGTGAAAGTAATATCATGATTAGAAGACTTTTTAATGGGGTACCTGGGTGGTTTAGTTAGTTAAGCATCTGCTTTTGGCTCAGGTTATGATCCCAGCATCCTGGGATGGAGCCCGCATTGGACTCCCTGCTCAGCGGAGAGCCTGCTTCTCCCTCTGCCTCACTCCTTGCTCATGCTCTCTCTCTCTCTCTCAAATAAATAAATAAAATTAAAAAAAAGACTTTTAAACCCTGGAGGAGAGAATAATATTGCTTCAATATTTCTTCTTAAATGAAGAATAATATATATGTATATGTATTTTATATATGTACACATATATATGTGTACATATATATATACACTACTGTATAAGCACGTTTATTTGTAAAATGTCCACTTAATCTTCATGGATTTAGTGTAATAGTAGCAAAGAATATATGTTGGCAGAGTAGAGCATTAGTACCTTCAAGTGCATGTAAAATTTTAAAACTAAATTTCAACCCCTTAAATGAAGATTTTTGCCACTTTTACTCAAGCTACTCAAACTTTAACTTTTGTAACAAGATATAAACATGAAATATATAATAGGCTGTGGAAGTGCTACAATGCTACAGCTACAAATATATATGAAATACAATTGTACTGCATTGGGTATTTAAATACCACAAGAGACTTGGCCATAGATAATGTTATTTTTGCAAAATAAGAGGTAACTGTAAATTAAAAAAAAATTAAAACTGTAAAATATTTTAAAAATTTTAAATTTTTAAAAAAATTTTCTAAAATTCTTCCTTCAAATTTAATGGTAGATGTATTTATGAAAATCAAAGTATTACAGTATATACATTAATACAGTATAGATGTATTTACGTAAAACTAATTATTACAAAACAAAACTTTTATGTTTAAATATACATAAAACGATTTATATCTTAGTCACAGATAATTTTTACACCCATAAGGCTCAAGTAGATCATTTGAAGGTCACATCAGAAGTCAATTCCTTGTTGTGCATAACTGTCTTTTACTTTTCAAAATTTTTAACATCCCTAAAATCTACTAACTATATGCCAATAGTTCTACCTGATTGTTCTGTCTACCAAACTCCATAAGTGAGCAACACTATTTCTATTGAGAAACAATTTCTTACATTATAAATGTGGTACCTTGGATAATTGTTAATATAACCCAACTACTTCAGTAGCCCTCACAAATTATTTCACTTATAGCCATACTGTATTAATAAGAAAATTGAAATGCTTTCCACATATTCATATTCACATATTCCACCCTGCTCATATTAACATTTAACAAACTTTATTCTTACTTATATTGAATAGGTTTCTCAGAAAATAATTCTACTTTTTGCACCCAGTTCTGCAGACATTAATCATCTCCTTGCTACTTTCTTTGTATGTTTCTCCAAAACTCTACTTATTAATAATTATGTTATAATCTAGTATACATATACACTGAGAGAGAGAGCACACATAAGCTATGAAAAAGTAGAAAGATACAAGCACATGCACACACACACTCACACACAAAAGGCTTTTTTTTATTTCTCTCAGATAACCTCTACTGAAATTTTTAAATATCATCATTAGTGTATATTTAACATATAATAAATATGTTAAGTGTATTTAAGTGTACAGTTTGGTAAGTTTTGATGTATGTGTCCATTCACAAAGTCATAACTACAATCAAGACAATAAATTTATCTATTAGCCCTGAAAATTTCCTCATGTCCCTTTGTAATCTCGCCTTCAAATCCCCATCACTCTGCATTTTCTTAAATTTTATATTAATGAAATAACTCAGTTTATACGTTTGTATGTCGAACTTTTTACATTTTGAAGCTCTGTAATTAGGTATTCAAATGTTTGGCCTTTTATATCTGTGGGTTTATAATTGTCATAAAATTTAGAAAATTATTTTTATCATTTCTTCAAGTATTTTTCCATCCTACCACTCTTAGCCTTCTCCTTCGATGACTCCCTGTACATGAAAACTAGGACATCTGAAGTTGTCCCACAACTCATGTATGCTCTTCATTTTTGTTAATTGATTCTATTGCTATGTCTTTAAGTTCACCAATATTTTTCTTTTATGATATCTAATCTGATATCAATCCCACTCATTATAATTGTCACCTAAGACATTGCAGTTTTCATCTCTAATACTTCAACTTGGGTCTCTAAAAATATGATCCATAACTATATTTAGCTTGCTTTACATTTCTTCTACCTTCTTGAACATATGGAATTCAGTTACATGATTTTTTTTTAAAGATTTTATTTGAGAGAGAGAATGAGAGAGAGAGAGACAGAGAGCACATGAGAGGGAGGAGGGTCAGAGGGAGAAGCAGAATCCCCACGGAGCAGGGAGCCCGATGCGGGACTCGATCCAGGGACTCCAGGATCATGACCTGAGCCGAAGGCAGACGCTTAACGACTGAGCCACCCAGGT
The DNA here is from genome assembly GCF_054177405.1 of Leptonychotes weddellii. Taxonomy (NCBI): domain Eukaryota; kingdom Metazoa; phylum Chordata; class Mammalia; order Carnivora; family Phocidae; genus Leptonychotes; species Leptonychotes weddellii. The sequence goes on along the minus strand of NC_138370.1, from coordinate 56,654,046 downwards.
GTCCCATTTCGGGTGATTCTTTTTTTTTTTTTTTAAAGATTTTATTTATTTATTTGAGAGAGAGAGAGAGAGCACACGAGAGGGGGGAGGGTCAGAGGGAGAAGCAGACTCCCCGCCGAGCAGGGAGCCCGACGTGGGACTCGATCCAGGGACTCCAGGATCACGACCTGAGCCGAAGGCAGCCGCTCAACCGACTGAGCCACCCAGGCGCCCCTACATGAATTTTCAAAATACTCCTGTCTACTGATTATACTACCATGGTCATTGCCACATTGGTTTTGATTTATTTTTCCCTTTATTGTGGGTTTTATTTTCTTGTTTCTTTGAATGCCTGCTAATACATAATTGTCTTATTTTGAATTTTACTGCATGCTGAGTATTTGTGTTCTTGTAAATATCTCTGAGCTTTAATGTTATATCTTGCTAAATTACTTAGGGTTTGATGCTTCTGGGCCCCTTAAGTTTGTTAGTTGAGACAAGATCAGTGTTTTGGGCTCATTTCCCTTACTACTGTAGTAATATCCTATGGTTTGTGTGATGCACCACTCAGTTATTATTTGGGCTCTGGATATTGTTAAATCTCTTTAGTTGGATTTTCAGTCTTAGCTAGTTTCCTCACACTAGCTTATCCTAGCATGGGCTCATCGTAGATTCCTAGGATGCACTGACTGGGCTCTTTTCATATTTCCAGTGTTCTCCCCTGCTCTCTCTTCTTTGGTATCAACCCGTGAATTCTGACCACCTTAGCCTATTCAAATGCCCACTTCCCCCTCCTCAACTCAGGGCTCAACATTCCTGCACCAGGCTTGAAAACTCTCTCCAGTCAGTTAATTCAAGCAAATGTAGGCTTACCTTTGTTTTCATTTCTCAGATAGCATTGTTCTTTTACTTCAAGATTGATTAAAAAAATAATAATAATGTGTTTTGAGGGTCTTTCCATATCAACAGAGACATACCACTATCATTCTTTTAAATAACTCCATTGCAGCGCATCATTATTTTTCTTTATTGAAAATATTGCTTTGATATACTAAATATATGACTTGCTGAACTTTTGCAAGTATACACAATACATAAAACATTTCATTCAGTTTTTCCTGTGGTGGATATTTCCAAATTGTTGTGCATAGAATTTCTACCAATTTATTATGTATATTAACTAACACTGAGTAATATTTATTTTCCGTTAACATTGAGCGTCTGTTACTTAAGTGATAGCTTAACATTATCAGATATATATTTTTTGAACCCTGATTCTGCCAATTACTAGATAACTTGACAGATGGTTTAAATTTCCTGAATCTTTGTTTCCTTTTTCATTAATCGGTGCAAAAAGAGTACTATATTTATAGGTTGAAAGCTTTAATGTTTGAAGAACTTTGTTAAAACAATCATTGGAACACAGTGAATCCTGATTAAATGAGAGTTTGTATTATTATATTATTATTATTACTCTTATTATTAAAATGGTATTAGGTCAATGTCAGCAACTTTTGGCTTTTGGAGATCTACACAGGTATGTAATATTGGCATATGTAGGCTTTCACCTTTTCTTACAAATCTACTTTTCTTGCTTAGTACTAAGTTTACGAACAGTTAAAATTTAGTATGATATCCCTGAGAGTTTGCAAAATTTCATCTTGTGCCTAAGTTACTGAAAAAGCCTGCATCATTGCCAACTGATGTGCAAAATTTGAACTGGCAAGGTCTGTTCTTTCAGGTAGAGAGACTTTCTTACACTGAAATAGATTGCACATGAACTGTGAGTGATATCTAAAAGTAGATACAGGTGACAAAATGTGTTGTATGACTAAGTCCTTCCACGAGGATGGACGTAAAATGGATAACAAGAAGGAATAAAATCAACTTTTCTGTCCTTTCTGGGCCCTGAAGATTATATTAAAGTAGCTACACTCTGCTTTTTCCATGTGTTTATATCAAAGTGTTTGAATTTAATATTGCTTAGAAGCTCAAAGCTGATTATACTATTTACACATTCCACATACAAACACAAATCTTGATCAAAAAAATTTGCTCATCCATATGCATGCAGGTCGTAACATTTCCTTCCTATTGAGATGATATGGCAGGTACTAAGGAGCCTTTATTAGCCTTGTCTTATTATCCTCAAGAAAAATACAAATAGCTTTATGGAGAATAGAGAAATCAAGTTAGAAGAATCAGGGTGGACTATAGGACTGAATTTACGAGATTAAATTCTACCAAATTACCAGTAATTCTAAAGAAACAAAATTATTGAGATTCAGATATGCTAGTTCTGGATCTCTCTCTTGTAACAAATGATATGTTTTTATTTTGACTAATACTCAGAAAAGGTTCAAGTTGCTCCAGGGAAAGTGAGGATAAGATTATCTATTTCAGTTAAAACATATGGAAGAGTAATTAAATATAACAGGAACAGATCAATGAGTTGTTTTTTGTTTGTCTTTTTGTTTGTTTTTAAAAACCATAAGAGACTTTCAGTTTTTTTTTTTTTTTTTAAGATTTTATTTATTCATTTGACAGAGAGAGAGACTCAGAGAGAGAGAACACAAGCAGGGGGAGTGGGAGACGGAGAAGCAGGCTTCCCGCTGAGCAAGGAGCCCAAAGTGGCTGGATCCCAGGACCCGGGGATCATGACCTGAGCCGAGGGCAGATGCTTAATGACTGAGCCACACAGGCTCACCAATTAGTTGTTTTTAACTCAACATCTAATACAGCTTGTTTCACTTTTGATTTAGCTAATAAGCCTAGAGCAAATTAGCCTGGCCATGATTCAGTCTTCTAAGACTGTTTTAAAAAACATAGCTAAAACAATTTAAATGTTAGGAATTTGTAATTAATTCTATACATTTAAAATGTAATAATACTGAACATTGCTCATTTCCTTGTTTATCACTAACCCTCTATTAAAAATCAAGCACAGCAAAAGAAACGGTCAACAAAACCAAAAGACAACTGACAGAATGGGAGAAGATATTTGCAAATGACATATCAGATAAAGGGCTAGTATCCAAAATCTATAAAGAACTGATCAAACTCAATACCCAAAGAACAAATGATTCAATCAAGAAATGGGCAGAAGACATGAACTGACATTTTTCCAAAGAAGATATCCAAATGGCCAACAGACACATGAAAAAGTGCTCAACATTGCTCAGCATCAGGGAAATCCAAATCAAAACCTGAATGAGATACCACCTCACACCAGTCAGAATGGCTAAAATTCACAAGTCAGGAAATGACAGATGTTGGCAGGGATGTGGAGAAAGGGGAACCCTCCTAAACTGTTGGTAGGAATGCAAGCTGGTGCAGCCACTCTGGAAAACAGTA
>NC_138370.1:56643047-56650613 GCF_054177405.1 Leptonychotes weddellii | reverse complement strand
ACACACACACACACACACACACACACACACACACACACACGTGATGAAATATTATGCAGCCATCAAAAGGAATGAAATCTTGCCATTGGCAACTATGTGGATGGAACTGGAGGGTATTATGCTGAGCGAAATAAGTTAATCAGAGAAAGACCTGTATCATATGACCTCACTGATATGAGGAATTCTTAATCTCAGGAAACAAACTGAGGGTTGCTGGAGTGGTGGGGGGTGGGAGGGATGGGATGGCTGGGTAATAGACACTTGGGAGGGTATGTGCTATGGTGAGCACTGTGAATTGTGTAAGACTGCTGAATTACAGATCTGTACCTCTGAAACAAATAATATATTATATGTTAAAAAAAAAAAGAAGAAGATAGCAGGAAGGGAAAAATGAAGGGAGGGAAACCGGAAGGGGAGATGAACCATGAGAGACTATGGAGTCTGAGAAACAAACTGAGGGTTCTAGAGGGGAGGGAGGTGGGGGTATGGGTTAGCCTGGTGATGGGTATTAAAGAGGGCACGTACTGAATGGAGCACTGGGTGTTATATGCAAACAATGAATCATGGAACACAACACCAAAAACTAATGATGTAATGTATGGTGATTAACATAATAAAAAAATCAAGTCAAAATTGGAGAGTATCTATGCTGTTGTTTGCATTATTACACATATTTTAGAAATACATTAAGACATGCAGCAGAATGAGTTGTTGAATGGGGCTTCTTTACTTATCTGAACTAATATATATTTTTTTTAAATAAACATTTAAAGAAGAATTTATGGGGCACATGGGTGGCTCAGTCAGTTAAGCATCTGACTCTTGATTTCGGCTCAGGTCATGATCTCAGGGTCCTGGGATCCAGCCCCACGTTGGGCTACACACTCATCGGGGAGTCTGTTTGAAGATTCTCTCTCTCCCCTTCCCTCCTCCCCTCCCCCAGCTCTCTCTTTCTCTCAAATAAATAATCTTTAAAAAAATAAGAAAGATAAAGAATTTATGACTAAATGGAAACTAAGAGATTCTAAGTTGCAAATCATTTTGATTTCATAATAACTTTAAATGTGTCCTCATAATCAAAAATACGTATTTTTCAAGTATCTCCAAATTATTGCTGTCATTTTGAAGCAGGCAAATAACATCTAAAGAGTACTCAAAGTAACAAAACAAATAAAAATCCCTAAGGACTCTTCTCATGTTTCAATTATAAAAATGTATATGGGCATTTATTGGAGTTTCAGAGTTAAACAGTCAAGAGGAAATGAGTCACAACCACAATGGGTCCTCTTTGTTAAAAGCTTTGACTGGAATATCTGATTCTGTCACAGGAAAAGAGAGCTTGAAATTGCTTGAAATGGGTAATCCTATAGTACTCAAGTATGTTTAAGAGCATACTGTGCTGTGCAGTGCAGCTCACACTTGATTTACTCACACACACACACACACACACACACAATGGTTGGATTTTCTACTTGTGCTCCAAGCAACAGTATTCCCCTCTGACAAAAAGGCCCACAGGTGGCACTGGTAAGTAGTAAATAAAAAAAAAAAAAATAGGGGCGCCTGGGTGGCTCAGTCGTTAAGCGTCTGCCTTCGGCTCAGGTCATGATCCCAGGGTCCTGGGATCGAGCCCCGCATCGGCCTCCCTGCTTGCCGGGAAGCCTGCTTCTCCCTCTCCCGCTCCCCCTACTTGTGTTCCCTCTCTCGCTGTGTCTCTCTCTGTTGAATAAATAAATAAAATCTTAAAAAAAAAATAGAATGAAGAAGGAAATAAAACACTTCTATCTTGAGAGTCCTTTAAAAATGTTTTACATATAACAAAATTAAATACAAAATTGAGTCACATATATTTTCTACCTAATTTCTATTTAATATTATCTTATTAAAGCTGATTTTGTTCTATGATATTACTGAAAATAGCAAGCAAATATTCTGTTCACTTTGGATGTGTCCCAAAGTTCAATCCTTCAAACAGTGAATTCCTGCCCTCAAAGAAACCGATGATGTGTAAACTTGTAGTCATGGCTGTTAACACTAAAGGAAGTGATTTAGAGAACACATACAGTATTGCAGTAATTTATTGTTTTGAAAAGGAAATTGTAAAAACTTTGTGCTAAGATAAAATGGATTGGCAGGGGATTTATGTCCCTCAATAGAGAGTGTAAGAGTTTTCAGAGACTATTGTAGCCATTAATGTTTCTCTACCTTACAGTGGACATCTAGCAGTCTCAGTTAAAAGAACAATGGCCTAGTGTGATAAAGATTAATTTACTTTCAGAGTGTTGGAAACTTAAATTCAAATTTCAAATTTAAATTCAAATTGACCATTCTTTTAAAATAACTTTCTCTTGATTTTTTTTATTCAAGTATAATTAATATACAGTGTTATATTAGTTTCAGTTGTACAATGTAATGACTCAACAATTTTATGCATTACTCAGTGCCCACCACAATAAGTATACTCTTATCTCCTTTATCTATGGAGAAATGTAAACTTATCATTTTTCAAAGACTATTAAAAAGTCAAGTTTTTGAAGAAAAATATTTTACAAGTTACCTTCTACAAAACCAAAAAGGTGTTGCCACATTTTACTTCATCTTAAAACTTAACTTTTTCCATAATATGTCATCGTTGAGAAAAATGAGTTAGATAAAAGATTTTATGAGATATGTAACGATGTTAAAAAGTAGCCCTTATGCTATTTGAGATGATTGGGTATGCACACAGATATATAAATTCCAAAAGTAAACATCTAGAAAATTTTGAATTTTATGATGATTTCTCTTTGTTTGAAGAGCAGATTGAATCTGTGGTGTATATTGATGTGTTCATGGTTATCACTGTAAGAGAGAGAGGCACACAGCGGATATGTGTGCCACATGATTAGACACGAGTAATGGATAAAGATTCAGAGTGCAGCTTTGGAGACAGACTGCTTGCAATCAAATCTTAACACTTATTGACTATATGCTAGTGGGCAAATTACATCCTTTATATTTTTCAGTTTCTTCAACCATAAGTAAGGCTTTAAAGGGCTTCTTTATAGCTGACTACTGTGTAAAGTCTAATTCATACTAAACTCTCAATAGATGTTAGATATTTATATCATCAATGTGGTGTTTTGGGGGGCATCAAATAATCTTATCCCGATAATATGTTACTGAGAATATTCTATGATTTGGTGTCCTGGTGTATAGAGATTTATACAGAATGGATCACATAATTAATAGGAATTCAGGTAACATGGAGACAATGCCTTGTCTTTTCAAGTACCTTCTCAACATATTAACCATTAATTATATCATTAAAGACTTAAAATACTGATAAGATGAGAACTGAAACAAGAAGGGGAAAAATGTAGTAAGGGATGATCAAAGAAAAAATAACTTTTTGGCTTATTAAATGTGGTAGCTTCCCTGGAGGATTTAAAATAGAAGAAGGAAGGTTATGGTAAGAAAATGTAGCCTTTAAAGTTAATGTCAAGCTTCCCAGTTTGAACAGGCAGAAGTCATGAGACAAATCTTAATTAAGGAAGCCCATCCTTCTCAAAACTGAGGCCGACAGCAATAAATCTATCTTTATCATGTGGTATTGAAACAATATTCTTAGATCCCATTAAAAAGGTTAATCTTTACTGTTCCTCCCTAATTTTATTTTCCATGAAGTATTTTGAAAGACAAGAGATTGCAAACTTATGTTCCAGTTTTTACTTTTTTTTTTTTTTGCATTATGCAGGGCCTGATAGTTACAGACTATTATATCAATGAGTTAGTTTTATCTACCAAATATTTTTGAAATTTCATATCTGTGTCTAGTTTGTTTTTTCGGCCCAAATTAGTTATTTGAAATAAAAAGGTAAATCTAATATGAACACAGGTTGTCTAACGTAATGAAAAAGGCATGGTCAGAAATGCAGGTATTTTGTCCTGTGCTTTAAATCCCTTTTACCTGAGTACAAATTTTGCTGCTGGTAGATAGGGGGTAGCTTTGTGGTTGTGGAAATTGTTGAGAAGGAAAGAATTCATTTAACAACAGCAGTATAAACTTTTAGAAACAAATTTATTCTAAATTAAAATAATGTTTGCACTGCCTAATAATTGATTTCCTGACTGGAGAGTCAACCTCTATTCTTATTATGCATAAGACGAGGCAGGGAGATTAGACAGACAATATTTCCATTTTCTTTATGTGACTTCTGGAATTTGATCAAGGTTCACAAGTGAATAAAAATAAACTTTTGAATTACTACTATAATTCTTTATTAGACTTGTTAATGATTACTGAACCTTCTAATTTTGACAAGAGGTATAATTTTTATTGGTCTAGTTGGCTAATAGACCTTTGCCTATGGTGATGTTCTTGTCACACTCTTTTACATGCTTCCTAGAAAATAACAATTAAACTTAATAGGGTATTTATCATTATTTCAAAACTGTAAACTTTTTTTTTTCCAATCTACAGCTGCTAAGATCTGAATGCAACATTTGCATTTAAATTAATCTTAGAGGGATTAAATGGCAGTTTGTAAAGCACAATGAAATAAGTATAGAGATATACCTGAATTAATAAAATAGCTATTATTTAGTTAGTCCTTTAGGTATTCCAAGCCTGTTAATATTGTCTTAGCTTTAATCTTGACAACAAGGGAAATATTTAACTCAATTTAGAAATTAAGAAACTGAATTCAGGGAAGTTACATATACACAGAACAATATGACATTGCCATTTTTGACTTTTGTTTTTAACCTAGCCGAGTTCACATGGCTTAACTGGTAAGGGACTGAGCTCTCCTTAACACTTACAACTTGTTGTCAACATGATACTTTTCACTCTGTTGCTTTCTCACGTTACCTGGCAATGTCTCCAGTAAAGACAGAAAATTTTCTAATGAGATATTAGTTTAAATTTACTAAGAAAGCAAGATCTCAACAATATGAAGGGAATTATATTATTATTATTATTATTATTATGAAAGCATAGACATGCTGTAAGAGAATTTAAATTCAGCTTTAAGTTGTAACCTTTTTGGAGGTTTGGCTTTAAGCTGCCTGATCCATCTCTTACATAAATTTCTATTTTTATAATGCTATTGGCTTTTAAAATATACACTTTAGAAAGGAAACACAAGAAATCTGTACTAACTGATTAAATTATATGATTCTATATGTTAGAGAGTTCAATAGCAGAGACATTATATTTCTGACTCCTGCTTAGAGGCAGCTGTTCAGATATGAGACAATTAAATTATCCAGGGTGGAGAGAAACATAGAAGAAAAAAATGAAAAGTTATATATGACTTCGGTTTAGTAATTCATTATTATTATTATGTATCTAACAATTCTGAATAAGTAAATGAAGAATTAAGATGTGCTAGATAACTTCTAAAGTTTCACCTAACTTAAACGTGGTAATAATATTTAACTCAACAACAAGTTAGCAATTAGCTCCTACGTGTCTGCTACAGTGGCCCAGTCATTGTGGAATCATGTAAAAATGAGGACAAGGTTCCAATACCCATGGGTTTCAATTATTATGATATCATGGAAAAGTGAGGGCTGCTTTATATTAAAAATATTTGGGATAAAATGGCCATCCATGCTGATATATATATTTTCACTAGGCAATTATCCTTAAACGTTCAAGAGGCTTCCAAAATCTTTCTTGGTAGTGTACACAAACAGTTTTGCATAAGTTTTATGAACATTCTGAACACTAATAATGACAATAATTGGTGGACTAGCTTAAACTATGTTGATTTCATCATTATCATGGAAACATTCTATAACCTCAACATGCATCATTTTATTTAATTTTTACAGAACTTTTAGAAGTAGTAACTTTTAGTATGCCCACTATACAGTCGAAGGAAAAAGTTTTACTTGCACATGTTCAAAGTCTTAGTTGCTGGCAAAATAGACACTTGAAATCACATCTCACTTCAAAAGCCAAGTGTCTGAGCCTCATGACTTATTGCCTCTTTATACAGTTACCATGATTTCATCTCTGTGGGAATTGCCATGGAAAGCATACAGCATGAATTTTTAAATCACTTTGTCCTATACTGAATCCCACATTTGCAATTTGTAAGCCAATTAAAAAAAAAAATCAGTTAAGCCTTTTGAGAGAACTGTTCATCCTAAGGATTCTCTAGAAGTTTCCACTATAATGCATACTGTGGTCTAACTATAAATAATCACTTTTTGCCCCTCTTAATCCATAATGAAAAGAAATGAATTTTTGAGAATGCCTATGGAAATAACAGATTGAAATCTCCGTAATTCAGAAGTGTGTGGGAAGTAATTATTGCATTAACAAAAAAATTTAAGAAAATGCATTTGCATTAGTTTGAATATATACTATAATTTAAGCCAGGCAGCAAATAGATGTCCTGGTAGGAATTTTTTAGATATGCTATAAAATCAGCACAATATCTATATATAGATAAATCATTCACAGGTATTGAATAACACTTGGATTTAAGTTATATAGTGGAGATGATTAATATTATACATATATTATGCAGTTGTTTTACAATATAATGTTCAACAGTCTACAGATAAAGCATATCTAAGTTCTTTAAATATTTTTAAAAGTAGATGAAATTACAGGGCACTAATTTTGTTGTAAAAAATATAGTGTTGACCCACATATCCTCAATTCATCAATCCTTCTATGTGCTAAATTATGGACAAGATACAGAAAATATAAATGTTTTTGTGCTAGAAGCATTTTATAATTATGGTGTAGAAATTAGTCTTTTGTTAATCAAGTAACTCTGCTTCGTTCCAAAGATCATTACTGAATGGCTATTGAATCTCTGGGAATATCACAACAAATTTGAATAGGTCTCCATATGTCAGATACTAAGTGAGAGGAAAATGGTCAGTTTTGTGAGAGAAACAGGTATTTTCAATAAAATGTGGTAGATTTATGAGAGTTACGATGGCAAAGAGAATGTATTAAAACCCAGAAGAGAGTCATTGCCTTCAGGACTGTCACATCATCAAGGAAGGTTATGTTGTGTTTTAAGCCAAAGACCATATAGTCAAGGGGTTCCACCCAGAATTAGATAGCCGCATTGTTGGTGAAGCCTGATTAGAGCTCTTAGAGTATGAAACAAAAGTAAATATTTGAAAACAATATTTACATTATATTAAGTGAACTAAACTAACTCCACAAATGCAGTGGTTATCTCTGGAAGTTATGGCCTGTCACGGCCTCCCACTGTCTAACATTTACATGTTTTCTCCCTTGCACTTTTTTTTTTTAAATTTTTCTTCACTCTATGCTGCAAGTATACTCCCTTCTTCCTTTAGATTGTATCCTAAGTCCTATGAGGTGTAGCCTTTCTCTTCTTTCTAGATTCTATACATAACATAAAATTACCATTGGAAACATTACTAAGTCTGTGCCTTTAAGTTCATTTCCATTATTGTGCAACCGTGATCGTCATAGATCTCTAGGACTTTTTCATCCTCTCTAACTGAAATGGTGTATCTATTACACATTAACTCCACACTCTCACGTCTCCCTAAACCCTAGCAACCATCATTCTACTCTCTGTC
>NC_138370.1:56626491-56642547 GCF_054177405.1 Leptonychotes weddellii | reverse complement strand
GACAGAGAGTAGAATGATGGTTGCTAGGGTTTAGGGAGACGTGAGAGTGTGGAGTTAATGTGTAATAGATACACCATTTCAGTTAGAGAGGATGAAAAAGTCCTAGAGATCTATGACGATCACGGTTGCACAATAATGGAAATGAACTTAAAGGCACAGACTTAGTAATGTTTCCAATGGTAATTTTATGTTATGTATATTTAACCACAATAAAAAATGTCGCATAAATGGAGTCCTACAGTATGTCAACTTTTGATGATGGATTTTTTACTCAGCATAATTCTGTGGAGATTCACCCACGTTATATATATCAACTGCTATATATATTGACTGCTTTTCATTTGCTGAGTAATAGTCCAAGATATGCATGTACTATGGCTTGCTTATCCATTCACCTATTGAAAGGCCTTTGGGTGGATGCCAGTTTTGGGATATAAAAAATGAAGTTCATATTAAAATGTGATCACAAAGCTTTTGTGTAGACATTAGTTTTTATTTCTCAAGGATAATTGCCCAATTGTGAAATTTCTGGGTTGTACAGAAATTGTGTGTTTAGTGTTTGGAGAAACTGCCAAACTCTTTCCTAGACTGGCTGTACCATTTCACATTCCTAGCAGTGTGGAATGAGTGATAGGGTTTCTTGGCATCCTCTCCAGCATTTTGTGTGATCATTATTTTTTATTTTAGCCATTCTGATAGCTGATAGCTGTGATAGTGATATCTCATTGTGGTTTTAAGTTGAATTTTCCTAATACCTAATGAAGTTGAATGTCTTCTCATGTGCTTTTATTAAATCAGTATATACTTTTTGGTGAAATACTTGTTCATGTCTTTTAACAATTTTCTAAGTGGATTTTTAAAAATTTACTCTTGAGTTTTGAGTACTTTCTATATTTGAAGCAATAGTTTGTATTGTATATGTGATATGTAAACAGATTCTCCCATTAAGTACTCTGGCTTTTCATTCTCTTCTCAAGTGAAGGCCTTTTGCAGAGCAATATATATTTGTGTGTGTGTATATGCGTGTGTGTATACATATATATATTTAACATTGTGAGGTCCGATTTCTCAAGTTTTGGTTTTACGGGTCATGTTTTTTTTTGCCAAGTTGAAGTCTTAGCCTAGCCGCAGATCCCAAATATATGCTATATATTTTATGTTTTTATTTTTATTCATTTTTTATTATGTTCAGTTAGCCAACATATAGTACATCATTAGTTTTTGATGTAGAGTTCAACAATTCATTAGTTGCCTATAACACCCAGTGCTCATCACATCACATGCCCTCCTTAATACCCATCACCTGGTTACCCCATCTTCCCAACCCCTTCCTTCTGTAACCCTCAGATTGTTTCCCGGAGTCCAGAGTTTCTCATAGTTTGTCTCCCTCTCTGATTTCTTCCCATTCAGTTTTCCCTCCCTTCCCCTGTGGTCCTCCGTGCTATTCCTTATGTTCCAAGATAATTGTTTTAATTAACAGACTATATGTTTGAACCAGTTTAAATTTAAAAAAAAAAAATGAGCCTAAATTTAAGCTCCCATAAGGTCCCTCACCTTCTTTTCACAGTTTTCCCTATTATTAACATCTTGCTTTGGTGTGGTGCATTTGTTATAATTGCTAAGCCAATATCGATACATTACTACTTACTAAAGTCCTTAGGTTATATTAGGGTTCACACTTTGTTCTGTACATTTTGGATTTTGACAAAGGTATGTGTTCACTACTACATTTATCATATGGGATGGTTTCATTGCCCCAAAACTCTCCTGTGCTCCCTCTTCCTGACTGCCTGGCAACCATTGAGCTTCTTACTGTCTTCTGCCGATTTTCTTTTTCCAGTATTTCATCCAGTTGGAATAATACAGTATGTAGCCTTTTCAGATTGGCTTTTTCACCTAGAAATATGTATTAAAAGTTTTTTCCTGTGTTTTTGTGGCTTGATAGCTAATACATTTTTATCATTGAATAATATTCTATTTTATGAATGTACCACAGTTTATCTATTCACCAATTTAAGGATATCTTTGTTGCTTCTAAGTCTTGGGAATTATGAGTAAAACTGCTAAAACATTGTGTGCAAGTTTTTGTATGGATTTAAGTTGTCAACTTACTTGGTTAAATACCAAGGAGTGAAATTACTGGGTCGTATGATAAGAGTGTGTTTGGTTTTGTAAGAAAGTGGCATATGTGTCCCAAAGTGGCTATACCATTTTGCATTTCCATCAACGATGAGAATTCCTGTTTTTCCACATCCTCATCTGCATTTGGTGGTGTCAGCATTTTGGATTTTACTCATTCCAATAAGTATGTGGTCATATATCATCATTATTTAAATTTGCAGTTCCCTAATGGCATTTGATGTTGAACAACTCATATGCATAAACATCTGTGTATCTTTTTTGGTGATGTGTCTATTTAGATCTTCTGCTCAGTTTAAGTGAGGTTTTCTGTTTTCTTTTGTGGAATTTTAAAAGCTCTCTGTATATTTCAGATACCAGTCCTTTATCAAGTATGTATTTTGCAAAGATTTTTCTACAATTCTCTCACAGGGCTACGATTAAGGTGTTTTGTTAAGATTTTTCTACTACACTGTGGCTTGTCTCTTCATTGTCTTAAAAGCGATTTTGCAGAGCAGATGTTCTTAATTTTAATTAAGTCAAATGTATCTCTTTTTCTTTCATATGGTGCTTTTACTTTTGGTGTTGTATCTAAGAAAAGTCACTGCCAAACACAAGATCATCTAGACTTTCTCCTATGTTGTTTTCTTGGAATTTTATACTGTGTGTTTTACATTTAGTCTGTGATCCACATTGAGTTAACTTTTGTAAGAGTTTGTCTAGATTTTTTTTTGCAAGATGTTAATGAAAAATTTGCCTTCTATTCCAGCATCATTCGTTGAAAAGACTATCATTTCTCTATTTAATTGTCTTTGCTCATTTGTCATAGAGGAGTTGGCGACATTTGTGTGGGTCAATTTGTAGACTATTCTTTTCCATTGATCTATTTGTCTTTTCTTTCACCTGTACCACCTTGTCTTGATTGTTGTATTAAGTCTTGAAGTTGGGTAATGTCAGCCCTCTGACTTTTTTTTTATATTGGCTCTTCTAGATATCCATATAAATTTTAGAATCAGTTTGTTAGTATCCACAAAATAACATGCTGGGATTTTGAAGGCAATTGCATTGAATCTATAAATCAAGGTAGAAAGAGCTTACAGCTTAGTGATATGGAATCTTTTTATCCATGAATGTGGAAAAACTCTCCATTTATTTAGATATTTCTAAATTTTTTTCATTGGAGTTTTGTAATTTTTCTCACATAAACCTTGCACCACTTTTTCTAAATGTTTTAAATTTCCATATAAGTCTACAATCCATTTTTTTTCTACAATCCATTTTGAATTATTTTATTCATTTATTTTTTAAAGATTTATTATTTATTTATTTATTTAGAGGAGAAAGAGAGAGAGCAGAGGGAGGGGCAGAAGGAGAGAGAGGCAGAGAAGCAGACTCCACACTGAATGCAGAGCCCTATGTATTCCAACTTGTTCATTTTTGCTTTTCGTATCAAATTTTAAAAAATCAGGACCAACAACAATCTTAAGTATGTTGCTGTCTATGTTTTCCTGTAGGAGTATTATGTTTTCAGGTCTTACATTCAAGTCTTTAATTCATTTTGAATTATTTTTGTGTGTGGTATAAGATAGTGGTCCAGTTTCATTCTTTTGCATATTGATAGCCAGTTTTTCCAACCCATTTATTGAAGAAACTGTCTTTTCCCCATTGCATATTTTCCATTCCTTTGTCATAAATTAATTGACCATATGTGTGCAGGTTTATTTCTGGGCTCTCTATTCCATTCTATTGATCTATGTGTCTGTTTTTATACCAGTGCCATATTGTTTGATTACTACAGCTATTTATTTATTTATTTATTTATTTATTTATTTATTTATTTAATCTTACTACAGCTCTTTAATATAGTTTGAAATCATGCAGAGAGGCTTCTCTTCTACTACCTTTTCTGGTACAATGTAGTGGATTGGTCTGCCCAGTTCCTGCTGTTGCCATTTCCATGGGAAGATTGGGTCACTGTGACCAAAAGTTGTGGAACAAAGAATGATTTTGTCCTCTGAGCCCTGCTGATCACATTGCTGCAGGTCGGTTGGATCTGCTGTTGACATGAATGTGGGTCTTCTCCCTATGTTCAGCTGAGATGTACCTTTCCTAATTCTCTAGCCAGATAAAATATACTCTTCTTTTCTTTTCTTTCCGTGTGTGTGTGTGTGTGTGTGTTTGTGTGTGTGTATACCTGTTGGCATTTCTAAGTTGTCTAACAAACTGCTACCCAGTCTAGAAGTCATCCATGTATTTCTCTTTAAGTCTTAATGTCCCTGGCTAGTTTGTCTTCTTCTTTTCAAGCTTCAGAGTCTTTTTATGATTGTGTTGAATTATTAGTGCTTTTAATTGTATATAGAGGAGAAGAACAAGTTAAAAATGAATGTATGCCTTATTGGCTTAGAATTAAAAGTCAGTAATTCAATCAGCTTGAAGTAATAAAGGGTTATTTATTTTTCAAAGGAATTGGCTTCTGGACTGAGTATCATAAGAAAAACTAGTCAACAGATCTTCATGCATCTTTACTTTATATTCTCACCTGGTTAAAAAAAGAAGTCTGGGGAAAACAAGCCATATAGGACTTAATAGTTAAGATGAATTTTGAAGTATTTAATTGTTTTTCTGTTTGAAGTTGCAGAATTTTGACAAGTGAAATAATTTAGATAGGAGCAGATTGCAAAGCAACATAGAACTAGAAAAATATGAGACAAGCTCTGTGAATTGTCCTTGTTTCAAAAGTAACCAAAATTGAACAAACATACATGAACATTGATTGTAGATGAACACAGAAGTGGAAAATATGTTTCTCATGGTAAGGGATTCACCCATTCTGTGGCAACCACTGACATTCTGAGAGGGGGGGATTATATGACTGAGTTTGTATCTTCTTGTAAATGTGGTAATCCAGTTTGTATCAACTAGGCAACAGGTGGGCTATCTTATACAAAATAGAACAATCAGTAATATTTGGTGACATGCAGAGGTTATGGAAGAAGTAAAGAATATAACAGAGAATTCAGAGAATAGAAAGTTGTAGTGATCAATATATGCTATGACGTTCCTTTATTACCAAAAATACATTTCTGTATTCATATTTCTCCCTATAATTAAACATAGCATTAACAAGTATTTATTCTTGACAGAATTTAAGCTGAAGGAAGAATGTATTTATTTAGGTAGCGTTGTGAATAGTGGCCTGGGTGACATTTTCAGTTTTATTTGTTGTCATTTTTGTCTTCTATTTATGTGGAGTTTTTCATCTTTTCTTGGAGACTTTTTTCTTAAATTGTGAGCCAAGTTTTATTGTTCTGGATATATTCTTTATTTCATTCAATTTCACTTCTTTATGTCTTTCTTGCAGACCTCATGGAAATTAGTAAAGAAATGCAACAGAAAAATATTCCTCTGACATACCCAAAGTCTTCTGAAGGATAGTGAAAATTTGAACTTTAAAGAAAATGAAAATAAGATAAATAAGCACAGACAAAATCTAATAAAACTTCCATCAATTAAATTCAATTAAAAATCCTGTTTGCAATGCATTTTGACTTAACCCAACTAAAATGTGATTCCTTCTGACTAGTGTAATAGTAAGTATTATGGATAAAGTCTATACTGTATGATTTTAAATAAATATACTCTTCCATTTTTTTTTCAAATAGGTCTTCTTTTTTCCTATGTTCTTTTTTATACTCCTTTTTTTTTTTGAAGGGATTTTATTGCATTATTTTTACTGGATAAGTAATTAATAGCATTAACAATAATTTCAGAAACTTCAGAAATCAACCTAATATTTATATCTGTTAAGATATTTGTTTTAAAAATGCTACAGGTTTTGTATACAGTATCTATATAAAATATAGTATATAGCTAAAAAAATTATTGACATATTCCCTAATCTATGCCCTCTATGCCCTGGTCGATGCCCTCAAAGCTTCTCACCCTTGCTGTTGTGTACTAGGTTTTTGTGGAGTTGCCAGTTGGGAAATTTTATCATTCTTCCCAGCGAGAGGTGTAAAAGGTCTCACCAAATCTGAGACTAGTCACCTCTACCAAAGTTAACTTTTCCTCTTCCAGTTCATAAACCATCTGATTCAATCATTCTAGACATTTCAAATAAAAGCAGGTCTTGCTGCTAAAGATAGGCAAAGATGTATGCAGGACTGCGTACCCCCCTTATAAGCCTAAACCACAAAAGCTGATCGTTACACAAGAACATAATGTTTTGATTGAATTCATATTATAGTCACCTAACATATACCTTCAGTCTTCCCACCTGCTCTATTTCCTAATATATTCCAACTCATTTAGGTCTGGATATAAGTTCTGCTCTATCACTCAATGCTTACATTCTTTTAATTTATTTTTTAATGTTATGCAGCTAGTTACTAGATTTTTTGAGAATATAATACAATTGAATAGCTTATAAATTTACTTCCAGTATCAAGACTGCTTTTTTGTGTTTCTCATTTGAATTAGCTAGAGTCTACTGGACTACATTGCTATACTGTGTGTAATGCATTTAATACTGTTTTTGTGTAAGCACCAATTATGAAACTAAATTACTTTTGTTTTTAATTTGGTTTTCAAACAACAGAATATCAATATGTAGATCATAAAATCCTTATTATCCTTTGTCTTTAGATGCTTATAATATATTTATGATAATTAAATTTATAATACCCCAATGATATCAAAGCAGACTTTGTTGAAAACAAAATTTAGATAAATATCTTGTAGAAAGAGAAAGTAACCAATTATACAAAGCAATTTGGATCTATGAATGAAATGTATACTCCCAGGAATCCTCAGAACATCTCCACAATAAAATAAGCAAATTATAGCCAAAATATGTGTACGTTGATTCTGGACCAAATGACCAATTAAAATAAATGAAAGTGGGAGGAAATATTTTATTTTTTCTTGTAAGCAAACTGTTTGACATTGTTTCCAAAAACCAAGCTGAGATATATTCCATCATAACATGTTACTACTAATAGCTATAAACCAATAAAATAATATTATTTCAAGATTTGAGGATCAAATATAATTTATACAAATATAGTAGTGACTAAAATTAGTATTAATAAGAACAAATTTATAATAAGTTAACTTTTAATGCATATTTTGCCAAATAGTTATTAATTATCATTACCTCATAACAAATTATCTCATAACTTTGTGGCTTAAAACAATATACACTTATTATCTCAAAGATTCTGTGGACCCATAAATTGAGCATAGTTTACTTAGATGCCTCTAACTCAGAGTCTTTAGCATTCACCGAGAGAGACTGGGAGAGACATAGAAGCAGACACAGAAACAGGGACAGAGAGGGGGCAAACAAGATGAAGGTTGCAGTCTTTTTGTAATCTCAGCTCAACGGTGACATTCAATCACTTTTTCCATATTTAATTCCTTAGAAGAGAGACTCTAGCTCACAGTCTAGGGGAAGAAAATACACAAGGGTGTGAATACCAGGAAGCAGAGACCATTAGGGGCCATCTTAGATGCCATCTACCACAACTTATTTGTATATTTACATATGCATAATTTTGTGTATCATTAAAAGTAAATATCGAAAATTTCTCCTTAAAGCCACATGGATTAAATTAAAAAATTTTAAAAACCAAAAATTAAAAAACTCCACAACATTAACCAAAAAAGCATCTTGAATTGAAAAAAAAAATATTGGAAACAAAATGCTCTAAGATCCTTATTTTACAGAATGTGAATAAATATTTTTAAATTTATGCTTTGATAATATATATATTTTAAGATTCTCATGATATTCATTGAAAGTGTTTGACATCCTAAATAATAAATTAAAAAAATAGAAAGTGAAGAAAACATTAATTTATATGAAGACAAGGAAAAAATTAAAAGAAAAAGTTTTTATGTTAAGACAAATAGCAGAAATATGCCAGTAGATTCAGTCCAAATAATGTCTGTATTTAGGTTCAATGTTAGAAAATAAATTTGCCAGCTAAAAGACAGAGGATGCCAAACTAGATTAAAAGCAAACTGTAAACTTTCAAAAAAAGTCACAAGAAATATTGTAGGAACAGATAGACTGAAAATCAAAGGTGAAAAATATCCCAGTCAACTAGTAATCAAAACAGCTAATATCAGACAAAATAATATCAAACAAGAAGAAAGTATCCATATTAGTTTCCTGTGGCTCCTCTAAAAAATTACCACAAATTTAGTGTCTTAAAATGATAGAAATTCATTCCTTCACAGCTCTGGAGGCCAGAAGTCTGAAACCAGTTTGGGCTGAAATTAAGGTGACAACAGGGCCATCCTCCTGGAAGCTCTAACGAAGCATCCATTCCTGGCCAATACCAGCTCTGGTGGCTGTCACTGTGCTTTGGCTTGGGTCCCATCACTCCACTCCTCAAGGCCAACATCTTCAAATCTCTCTCTTCTTTGTCTTCACATCATGATTTCCTCTGAAACTAGTCAAATCATCCTCTCCCTCCTTCCTATAAAGATCCATATAATTATATTTATGGCTCATAAAGATAATCTGGGATAATAGCCCCATCTCAATATCCTTATCTTTATTGCATTTACAAAGATCTTTGTTTTGTTTTTGTTAACATTTGATTTGTTTTTCATATAAGGCAACGTTCATAGTTTCCACGGATTAGGACATGGATATTTTTAGGGAATGTTAGAAGCATTTTTCAGAGTAACACAGTATCAGTATTTATGAAAAATTAATGCACTTAAAATATAAATAGTCCAAACTTGTTTACAAATGATTATGTAGCTTCAAAATATAAAAAAGTGCATTTGACAGAATTACAAAAAGATGAAAAATTCCTATCATAAATCTTTATTTTAATACGTTGTTCTCAGTAACTGATGACCTAGAATTCAAGACAAATAAGAAAGTATATACAAGTTTTAATAGCATAATTAACATGCTTGATTTTATAGAGATAAAGTTTATGGAGATAAACAATAGGAAAGTAAACAATATCTTTAAAAAGAAAATGGAACATTAACCCAGACTTACCATGCACCATGCATAAACCAAAGAGCGCATTTTCTGTCTGTAATAAATTTAAGTGAGATATAAATAACAAAAGAACTTTAAAAAAATTTTGTAGAGATTGAAAAAAATTTTATTAACAAAATTTGTTAAGATGTTTAAAAATATTTAATTTGATAAATAAAAATACCGCATTTCAAACGTGGCGGCAATTACAGGAACACAACAGATTTTTGTTTCTTTATATTATTTTACTTTTCTAAGATTTATTAATATATATATATATAGTAAAGCAGTAAATAGTTCTATGAGTTTTGACAAATGTATGCAATCATATAATCACCACCAAAATCAAGATATAGAAAATTCCCAGTATTCCAAAATACCCACTCTGGCTCTTTGTAGTCAAGCACACTCCCCCAACCCCAGCCACTGATTTATTTTCTGCCCCTATTGTTTCGCTTTTTATTTTTTATTTTTTATTTTTTTTGTTTTAAAAATTTTATTTATTTATTTGACAGAGAGATAGAGAAAGAGCACAAGTAGGCAGAGAAGCAGGGAGAGGGAGAAGCAGGCTCTCAGCTGAGCAAGGAGCCTGATGTGGGGCTCGATCCCAGGACCCTGGGATCATGACCTGAGCTGAAGGCAGATGCTTAACCATCTGAGCCACCCAGGCGCCCCTGTTGTTTTGCTTTTTAGATCTGTTTTATCCTTTTGATGATTCTGAACTCCACACTGAAATCATCCAGAGTGCACATCTCATTTATTAGATCCAGTTTACTATTTACAATTTAGTCTATAACTGTCATAATACTTTGCGTGTTTATTAAAAAGTAATTACTGAAATGGGAGAGATTTATAAACTACAGTTGAGTCAGAAATATTATCTGTGACTTATGTTAACCCCTATTTATGAACATTTTATTCACTGTGTTATTTTTGTTTCCTTCCATGATCATTAATCAATTAATCATTAATCATTCACTCAACAAATCTATGCACAGCTCTTAGGGACATGGTTAACTTAACAACCAAAGGAAATTGCCATCATATAATTAACAGGTTTGTGGGAGGGGCTGATGTAATTTTTAAATTACAATAGAAATGAATGCATCAAATGAGATGTACAGAGTTCTTTGAATGTGTACACCATGGGAAGCAAGACTACCGTTGTCTGCCTATTCATCCGGCTTGGGTTTTGATGAGCTACTTGCCTCTGTGAGTTGTTTTTTATTAAACTTAGAAAATTTAGGACCTTTTTCTTTTCCCCCCAAATTTTCCTACACATACTCTCTTGGGAGTCCAATTACATATATCTTAGACTGTTTGTTATTACCCTTTGAATCCTTCATGCTTATTTTTGCTTACCTCCTTTTAATCCCTCTGCTGTTGAGCTTCATTATGAGTCATGAGATGAACCGCTTCTTGCATTTGAGGTATTTGGTGTGATTTGGAGCACATGCCTGAGAATTATTTTTTTAGCAAGTCCCAAATGATTTTGTAAGTTATCAAAAACTCTGAAATAATCCATCTTAAATTTGCACTATCTATAACAGATTCAGTTTTTCTGGAGCTGAATGCTGACCAATATATAAAAGCGACTGAACCATAATATGTATGTGTGTGTGTGTGTGTGTGTGTGTGTGTGTGTGACTATTCTGGTGATGTGACATTTGGCTTAAGTTAAATACAAAATACTTTAATGAGTTAAATAATTTGTAGGTTGTATGTTTAAAATATGTTCTTCTTTAAAAAAATAGGTGATGTTCATAGTGATCATTTATAAAACCTAATCAGGCATCATAATATCCATTAATTAAACTTAATTAAAATCATTTCTATATGCTCTCAAAAGGGAATCATCACAACAGAAAAAATGTGCCAATGTTTTTTATAAAAATCAATTATTTTAAAAAATTATGCCTATAATGAAAACATATTACTTTGAAAGTCAAATATCAATTTTATCAGGTTGGATTCTATTTTAAACCCTTCTTAATTAAACAGAGTCTTACTGATAATTCATTAAGAGTCAGACAAATGTGCAATCTCAACCTTTGAAGTTTAAATATGTGCAAAAATATGATATCATTGATAATACAGTAACATCATGTTTCCATAGTCTTTAGAAGTAAAAATAAATGGTATTTTTAAAACTTTCATCAAGCAATCTTTGGTATAATGGAAACACCGTCTTCATTTTGAAGTGTCTCACTCTTCTCGATAGATAGATGATAGATAAGTTTATGGGTAGAGAGATGATAATGATAGATGAAAGATTAGATGGATTGTTGGCAAGTAGATGATAGGTAGATGATAGATAGATAGATGATGATAGATGATAGATAGTTGATAGAAGATAGTAGATACATAAATAGATCATTAGATGGAACATGGTAAAATATTAAAATTGGAGTTAATACTGAATTTAGAATCATACACACTGTTGTAAAGTTTAGTGTGTTTGTTTTCCATAGTATTCGTGATGGAATTAGTATAAACAGAAAGAAATCATGCAGTCTTTAACATCACTAAATAATGGGACCAATTCCACTCATATAACTATAAAATAAAGATTTTTTAAGTGATGAATCACTGAATTCTACTCTAGAAACCAATATTGCACTGTATGTTAACTAAATAAAATTTAAATTAAAAAAATATTTTTTAAAAAAATAAGCATAACTAATCTATGCATATATTCCTGAAAAGAGTAATCAAATATATGTGTATTATCTATATAACTATTAAATAATCTTAAATAATATTTAAGAAATAATATAAACTTGGGTTTATTTTGTAGAATATATAGCCTTTGAAACAATTTAAAATGATTGACATTGATTTATATATTTATAAGTTACCCAGCTTTGTTACTCTCAAATAATAAGAAAGCTAAGCACCAGAAATACTCCAATACAAACAAAAACACAGTTTTTACAATAAAAATCTGACCTACTACTGCCTGTATGAAAGGTTCAAGTGAAGTAAACAAGGGATAGTCTAAATGGGCTAATTAATATCACATCCATCAAGAGAAAACCTAAATAATGCATTTACCCCCAAGAACAGGGTTAGGGAATAAAGGAGGGGGACACATTCATGCAACTATTTCTTCTCTCTCTGTTTACTAGTTTCAATAAATAAGCCTATTTGCTATATATCCACATCTTCAGCAAGTGATCTCAGGTTTTCATTTTGGAACTATTATGTTTTCTTTACTTCTTATTTCTGACATTTTAAACTTTAATATACAATCAATATACCTCAAAATTGTTCTTTTAAATATGTATTTATTTATTTCAGATTTATTTATTTATTTGAGAGAGCGAAAATGAGAGAGAGTACATGAGAGGGGGGAGGGTCAGAGGGAGAAGCAGACTCCTCGCTGAGCAGGGAGCCCGATGCAGGACTCGATCCTGGGACTCCAGGATCATGACCTGAGCCGAAGGCAGTTGCTTAACCAACTGAGCCACCCAGGCGCCCGTATTTATTTATTTTAGAGAGAGACAGAGAGAGTGACTGAGCAGGGGGAGGGGTATAGGGAGATGGAGGGATTCAGAGAGAAGCAGACTCCCCACTGAGTACAGAGCCTTATGACGGGCTCAATTCCAGGACCCTGAGACATGACCTGAGGTAAAACCAAGAGCGAGAGGCTTAACCGATTGAGCCATCCAGGAGCCCAATATACCTTAAAATCCTTAAGTGGTCCTTGCTGAAATATAGGTCAAGAATATGAGATGGCTCCAATTTAGATTTTTTTTTTGCATTTTCAAATTTTTTTATATTAAATTAACAAAAAGCATGTACCTTTTTTGTTATAACATCTTAACATATTTAACATTCACCATTGATATAATTAATTTTATATGCATAAAATTTGTTATATTTTAACATTAAACATGAATTTTCATTTCATTTTATAAATAATTATTCATGGAGTGACTTTGATTAAAGGAAACAGTTTGAATCAATTTTTAAATCTCCTCTGAGATTATTGTCTTCCTGAATATATCTAGACTCCTCAAGACAAGTATTTTTTTTTTCCCCGAGTTTTTATTTAAATTCCAACTAGTTAACATACAGTGTAATATTAGTTTCTGGCATAGAATATAGTGATTCATCACTTACATCTAACACCCAGTGTCCACAATAAGTGCCCTCCTTAATACCCATCACCTGTTTAACCCATTCCCCCTGCCCACCTCCCCTCCAAAAACCATCAGTTTGTTCTCTATAGTTAAGAGTCTGTTTCAAGACAAGTATTTTAATCAAAGCTATGTAATATGAATAAATACCAGTGGGCATTTTACAACCATCCACATAGTAACTGACCAAACCCACCATTTTATGATCCAAGTTTTATTTTTTCCAACACATTTAAAAAAAAAAAATAATCTCCTTTTATGATCTTTGGATCATTTTATTATATTACATATTGCATCAGTTAGGTGGTAACATTAGTGAATAAAACAATGTTTCTAGATATTCTTAAAAGAGAGCATTTAATAGGGAACGAGTTGAAAATGTTGGGATACCTAAATGGATAAAAAAGAAATGAAGTCGGGTGCCTGGGTGGCTCAGTTGGTTAAGCGACTGCCTTCAGCTCAGGTCATGATCCCAGGGTCCTGGGATCAAGTCCCACATCGGGCTCCCTGCTCTGCGGGGAGCCTGCTTCTCCGTCTCCCACTCCCTCTGCTTGTGTTCCCTCTCTCGCTGTGTCTCTCTCTGTCAAATAAATAAATAAAAAATCTTAAAAAAAAAAAAAAAAAGAAATGAAGCCACCCAAAGCTTAGTAAGAGCAGGAAAACCTACTCCCCTTCCTTCTGGCGAGCATTTGTTGCTGCTTTTCTTTTTTTTTTTTTTAAAGATTTTATTTATTTATTTGAGAGAGAGAGAATGAGAGAGAACACATGAGGGGGGGAGGGTCAGAGGGTGAAGCAGACTCCTCGCTGAGCAGGGAGCCCGATGCAGGACTCGATCCTGGGACTCCAGGATCATGACCCGAGCCGAAGGCAGTCACTTAACCAACTGAGCCACCCAGGCGCCCTGTTGCTGCTTTTCTAAGATCATGTGGAATGCTACAGATATTAAGGTGACCAAGGCTGGAACTTGTAGACAGGTGCTTCCTAGGACTGATGCAACCACAGAAGAAACATCACATGAATGAGTCTGGAACCCACAGAGATACTTTAATGCCTGGCGCTGGGAAAATGCTTTAAGCTGGGGATGCTAAAACTAACCAAAATCTCCTGGATTCACTTGTGATCTGATGTTGCTGGACAGATATTGCCAAACAATATACTGAAATAAGGACACTATTTCCCCCTCCTCTTACCTTCCAGCACTCCAAGATTCCCTCCCTTTGGCAAAGCTAACCAGAAGTCAACTGACAAGAGTCTGTGAATAGATTATGAGGGTTCTAGTTTCCATGTATTATGTAACATTAAAAAGAAGAATGAAATGGGGTTTCTGAGTTCCCAACCATAGGAAATATCTGCTCAAATACTAGACAATACATTTGGAGAATATGATGTTTTCATAAAAGCGTCACAAATAGAATTCTAACTGTATACTTTTCCATTTGCTATTGTTACAGAAATCCAAGGCACTTCATACCATTACTTTTTAAAAGATATAATTTGATTCCTGGCTTATTATTATACTATTCTTGAAAAATGATGTAATTCTGAAAGCTATCACAATGTATTTTCTATGAAAAGTATTTATATATTGATGGGAAATTAGGAAAAAAGCTTTTACAAATATTCTATGAAATACTACTTCATAATCTATAAAATGCTGTTCTAGATGATACTTTGTGACAGGATCTATAAAGACATGCTTTCAACTTTAATGCTTCAGGCTATTACTACCCAAGAAAAATGTAGTAACATTTACAGTAAAACATATTTTATTCTTTTTTAGTTGCTCATGAAAAAATAAATATGTGACATTCTTTAAATTATTGATAAAAATAATATTGGATATTGTGTACTAATTCATTTATTTTTGCATTTTTAGAAAAAGAGTACCAAAATATCAGTTGAAATTGAGCAATATAAATAGAAAAAATAAACCATAAATTCACTTTAATTTATATATTTGTTAACTGGAAGCAATGTTCATGTAAATATATCTTACAGGAATATTGTTTTCAATAATGTTAGTAACATATAGAACATGAATACTTTGACAAACAATGCTTCAGAAGAATGTTTGCTTGGAGAATATTTAATGATGCTGCACAATAGGGGACCGTTTTTTCAAATATGACAAGCAGGAGGTGACTTTCCACCTACTGAGTTTTCTAATGTTTTCCTCATTGTTCAACATACAAAACACAGAGCAAGTTAGACTAGAAAGAGCCAGAAGGCAGTAGCATCATGAAGCTATAGTCGTTAACCAGTAACATTGGCAGCCAGAATTTCAGAGTGCATGCTGGAGAGAACAATTTCCGATAGAAGTCAATGTGTGAAAATATTGAGCATGAAGCTTCTGTTTGGGATCATAACAAAATATCAGTGACTTCCAGTAGTTAGTAAAAAGAGCCAGGCAGAGAGTTACCAATAAGTATCACTCAAAATAGAAAAAGCCCAAGACTTCACTGTAAGGTTTTTTTCTCCTGGGCTAATTGTTAAATACTAGTTCATGTTCTTTAATACAAGAACATAGTAGAAAATACAGATTTCTTTTTTTTTTTTTAAGATTTATTTATTTATTTGAGAGAGAGTGCAAGTGGGGGGAGGGGCAGAGGGAGAGGAGAGAGGAAGCAGACTCCCTGCTGAGCACAAAGTCCCAAGCCTGGCTCCACTCCATGATTCAGTGATCCTAACTTGAGTCAAAACCAAGAGCACCCCGATGTTTATAACAGCAATGTCCACAATAGCCAAACTATGGAAAGAGCCAAGATGTCCATTGACAGATGAATGGATAAA
>NC_138370.1:56614171-56626391 GCF_054177405.1 Leptonychotes weddellii | reverse complement strand
TTAATCTCAGGAAATAAACTTAGGGTTGCTGGAGTGGTGGGGGGTGGGAGGGATGGGTTGACTGGGTGATAGACACTGGGGAGGGTATGTGTTATGGTGAGTGCTGTGAATTGTGTAAGACTGATGAATCACGGACCTGTACCTCTGAAACAAATAATACATTATATGTTAAAAAAAAAAAGAAGATAGTAGGAAGGGTAAAATGAAGGGGGCGGAAATCGGAGAGGGAGATGAACTATGACAAACTATGGACTCTGAGAAACAAACTGAGGGTTCTAGAGGGGAGGGGGGTGGGGGGATGGGTTAGCCTGGTGATGGATATTAAAGAGGGCACGTACTGAATGGAGCACTGGGTGTTATACGCAAACAATGAATCATAGAACACTACATCAAAAACTAATGATGTAATGTATGGTGATTAACATAACATAATAAAATTAAAAACAAAACAAAACAAAACAAAACACAAAACCAAGTTGGAGCTTACCTGATAGACCCACTCAGGCACCCCAGGACATACAGATTTCTATCAGAAGCCATTATGTTTTATTATATGAACTGATAAAAGTGTATTCATGGTTCTCACAAATGCTATTATTAACTATAATCTCAAGTGAAATAATCTTCTAGCTTTCTTACATATGCAGATCTTACATATTGGCTCTGACATTTGTCTTAACTTGAGCTTATTTCTTTATAAATGTGCCCAATATATAAATAAAATGTTTAACTTAATTTTTTACAGGTATTTACATTTTGTAGAGCTTCATGGCAAATGAGGAAAACAAAATAGTTTTACTTACCAAAGCTTTATTACTAATGCTTAAATTATTCAAGGACCTGCTGTGTTTTGTATCAGCAGTGTTTTCTTACCATAAAAATTATAAGGTAAAAATTCAACATGTACTAACAGAGGAGAGAGATCACAGATGATTTAAATTAGTATCATCACCAAATATGATTTCCCTAATCATACCCAGGTCTTTGAGTGAAGTCAAGACAGTATTTATCCCAGGCTCAACCAGATCTAGTTATAAAATATGAGTGAGAAGTTAACTTTTATTGTTCTAAGCTACTGAGAGTCCAGGATTGTTTAATTTTACCTATTCATAAAATTAAATCCAGTAATTTACTTAATTTTACCTATTCATTTAATTTTATGAATTAAATTTACCTATTCATAAGATTAAATCCAGTAATATATTCTTTGCAAAAAATAGACGAAAATGCCATTTTTTTTTGTTTCAAACTTATATAGGAAATGAGGTAAAATATACCAGGAAATGGGAAGAAATCAGAGAGGGAGACAAACCATGAAACACTCTGGACTCCAAGAAACAAATTGAGGGTTGCAGAAGGGTGGGGGGGGTAACCGGGTAATGGGTATTAAGGTGGGCACGTGATGTGATAAGCATTGGGTGTTGTATGCAACTAATGAATCACTGAACACTACATCAAAAATGAATGAGGTACTATATGCTGGCTAATTGAACTTAATTAAAAAAAAGGAAAAAATATAAACTGAAAACAAAACAGTAAGTATGGAGATAATAATGTCAGGCAAATGGAAGTTCAAATCAAAAACAATAATAAAAATAGAAAAAATATTTATAGTACATTATATATACAATGAATATATGATATATACAATGATGGGAAAATGTATGATGAGAATGTAATGACAATAAACAATGCACATAAGGTATGAGATAACACAAAAATAATTAGAAATTTAAGGATATCTTGATAAAATATATATTTATGTAAAGTAGGGGATCTCACTATATCTCTCTCAAACTATGTTGAGTTAAAAAATAATGATGGTAAATAATAATAATAATAATTAGGATAAAAAGTATAAAACATTTAAGAAAGGAGTCAGATGACACAGAGAACTTTACAATATTTGAATTCAGTAAACTTAATATCAAAATGAGACAAAATTTTCACATAAAAGGGAATTTTCTGGCTTTGATATTAAGTTTATACTGGATTCAAATATCTTTACTGAGTTTTGTTGGCTAAAATTTTAAAAATTTTCATTTTTTATTCATGGATGTGATTTATTTTTATACACTAATTTTATTTTTATGTGAAAAAATGTTTTGATTATATACTAAATGTACACTTATGTGATTTCAAATGTTGTAATGTCCTGCATGTCTCTATTTGATTACTCTCAAAAACTTTGTACTTGGTTGAAAAGACAATATTATAAAAAAATAAGATCTCAGAAAACTTCTATTTATTAAATTAAACTATGATGAGGATCCCGTAAGGGTTACTATTGTTATTTTTATTTTTCTGAATTCTGTAGAATAATCTTAAATTTCCTCTGAAAGAACTAGTCTTTTAGAGTAGTCAAGAAAATAATACTGTGGGCGCCTGTGAGGCTCAGTCGTTAAGCTCCTGCCTTTGGCTCAGGTCATGATCCTAGGGTCCTGGGATCGAGCCCCATATCGTGGTCTCTGCTCCACGGGAAGCCTGCTTCTCCCTCTCCCACTCCCCCTGCTTGTGTTCCTGCTCTCGCTATCTCTCTCTGTGTTGAATAAATAAATAGAATCTTAAAAAAAAAGAAAAGTATTAAAATAGAACAATGATGAGGGAATACCCTTCAGAGGAATACACTATAGATTCACAGTAATTAAATTAATATAATACTTGAATACGAATAGTCAGGAAATTAAAAACACAGTAGATAACATTATATAGGAGAGTAATTAAAATATAATAAGTTGAAGTGAAATATATTATTTAATGTTTCTAGCTATCTTAGTATCCACTTGAACTTTTAAAAAGAGAAATAGTCATCTCATAGTCCTGAATAAAATTCAGATAGGATTAGTCTTAAAAATATATCAATATGCATACTTTAAGAATATGAATAAAGGGGCACCTGGGTGGCTCGGTCAGTTAAGCCACTGCCTTTGGCTCAGTTCATGATCCCAGGGTCCTGGAATTGAGTCCCACATCAGGCTCCCCACTCAGCAGGAGTCTGCTTCTCCCTCTACTCTGCCCCCACCCTACTCATGCTCTCTCTCTCTCTCTTCCTCTCTCTCAAATAAATAAATAAAATCTTAAAAAAAAAGATTATGAATAAAAATTTATTTATACATTCTAGAAGTAGAGTATACATACCGAATCAAGATTTTAAATTCAGGAACTCTAAAAGAAAAGGCATTTATGTGTGAATAGGTACTAAATATTCCATAACCTAAATCTAAATATAAAAACTAAATAAAAAATTAATAAAATATTATTTAGCAGATGTTAATAAAACATATTTCTAATAGGCAGAGATCTTTTATAATAGGCAAACATGGAAAGAAATCACTTACACTTCAGTAGAAAAATGATTAAAAATTATGGCATATACAAAGCATGTAGAATTTAGTAGACATTAAAAAGTGTGACAAAAAGAGGACACCTGGGTGGCTCAGTCGGTGAAGCTCCTGCCTTCAGCTCAGGTCATGATCCCAGGGTCCTGGGATTGAGTCCCGCATCAGGTTGCTTGCCCAGTGGGGAGCCTGCTTCTCCCTCTGTCTGCCGCTCCCCTTGCTTGTGCTCTCTCTCTAAAATAAATAAATAAAATTTTAAAAAAAGAAGTATGACAAAGAGTATTAGCACACAGTATGTAGGGTTTTCCATCTTATGCGTTTGTGTGAGAGTAAAAAAATTCAAGATGCTCAAAATAAGCATAATGTATTATTTTTGAAAAGAAATCATAACAGAAATTTCTTTCCTATATACTCATGCTTGTATACCTATTTACAAAAGTTTATGTATCTATAGGTGTATATGAACATAAAAATAAAATTCCAAAAGATATATATTGTGTTGTTAGAATAGGTGAAATGGGGGCACCTGGGTAGCTCTGTTGGTGAGTGGCTGGCTCTTGATTTTGGCTCAGTTCATGATCCTCAGGGTCCTGGGATCGAACCCCTTGTGGAGCTCCGTGCTCAGCCAGGAGTCAGCTTGAGGATTCTCTCTCCCTCTCCCTGCCGCTCCCCCTGCTTGTGCTTTCTCTCTGAAATAAATAAATAAATCTTTAAAAATAACAGGATAGGTGAAATGTTGTGATATTGAATGTTAATGAGGGTGGAGAGGGGCCAAGAGGAAAAGGATAGTGGGAATGTGGAAATAAAATAAATAAATAGGGGTGCCTGGGTGGCTCAGTCGGTTAAGCGTCTGCCTTCGGCTCAGGTCATGATCCCAGGGTCCTGGGATCGAGCCGCGCATCGGGCTCCCTGCTCGGCGGGGAGCCTGCTTCTCCCTCTCCCACTCCCCCTGCTTGTGTTCCCTCTCTCGCTGTCTCTCTCTCTGTAAAATAAATAAATAAAATCTTAAATAAATAAATAAATCATTAAAAAGTAAACTGTTTTTAAGTAAGAATACAATTGCATTTATGTGTTTATATAAAATCATGTATGCATATGTCTTTATGTAAAACTAATTACAATTTAGATAACTGAAAGAAATACAAAGAGGCTAGGCCTTAAGACATACATACATATTCACATGATATTGATCTGTTTACCTTTGGCAAAAACCGAGGTTTGTTTGGAAAATGCATGGTAATCATGCTACCAAAATCACTCCTACATGGTCCCTTGTGGGTATTCTCTTCCAGAACAGTGCCCTTGCCTGCTGAATCCAGATGAAGCCCAGAATCTCTCTCTACTTAGAGCTTCAGGTAACCATTAGCAATCTATAGTTTTCATCCCTCTCAGACTTTTTGGATCAAAGCCACTCTGTCCCAATTGCCTCAGTTCTCTGAAGCAATCTGACATGATGAGTGTCAAAAGATATTTTGGGGCAAAACTTAATTTTACATATAAAATCTATTATTTTTATGATTATTATTAGATTTTGATAAAAATGGTATTTCTAACCTTGGAAGAAATATTCCTCTTCCCGATACTTTGTTGCTCAGGTTTTGTGCTATCACAGTTGCCTTAAAGAAATAAAAGTTAATTATTTGGCATAGAATATCTGCTTATTTATGGCCATTAGCTAAGAGCACATTGTGAATACTCAGTGGGATTCTCATATTTATGTAGGGATCTATAGTACTTCCTCTCCCTGATCATTTTATTTATGTGACTCTTCACATCATCCTTTTTCCCTCCTAAAAAGCCTATCTGTCTTGTAGCCATTCTACAAAATTCAGTATATGATCATTACAGCACTTGATTAAAAGTATAGAAACCTCCATTAATCCTACTGAGCCCTATAGAACCATGCAGTGTTCTACATCATTAGAGTTTAAGTCACAATCTCAAATTTTTATGACTCAAGGTAAACTCCAAGCTGTGAGAACCTGATGTGAGCAAGAGAGTAAAAATTGAAGCAGCAATATAACAAGGAACATTAAAAGCATTAATGAACAAACATAACCATAGAAACTTTTAAGAACCAGAAATAGATCTCCATAAAACAAAATGAAGAACCATTACAATTAAAGACAAAGAATTTCCAGTGGAGCTAGAATAATATAAGTACCAGTAAACTCCTCTTTAGAAAGATTATGTGAGATTTTTCTATCTCATTTAGTACCTCTGAAGGTCTGAAGGCTTTTTGTTGTCATTTGTTTAAATTTCAATATATTTCATTTTTGAATCTGGATATCTAGGCACATGTGAAATAACATAACACTTTTTAATATTTGAATAAGTTGATAGATCAAAAACATAACTGCATTTTTGACTTCTGACTTAATATTTCTTCAGACATAATGCAAATCATGTAAACAGCAGGCAAAGCAAAAAAATACCCAATTATAATCTTACAGCACTAATTAAATCTTGATTTGCTAAATCTAAATTGAAACACAAATAAAATTCAGAAGTCTCAGAGAATTGAACACCTGTAAAACTGGTATTTTATAAAGAAAAATGAAGAAACTAATTAGTCAGCATGACTTACTGAAAAGCTGTTAATTCAAGACATTTGTTATAAGTAAGGTGACCCAAGACACTTTTTTCTTTATTTTTGAAATAATTATTTATTCATCAAAAATGAGTTTTACCAAATTGGTTAACTTTGCTTCCTTTAGAAATATATCTTTAAAACATCTTCTAAAAGAAAAATGGCATATACCCCTATCATTGAAAGTCAAAACAATATTTTTTTAAATTTTGATTACCTGAACATTTAAAACAAGTAATGATTTTTGGAACTATTCATTCGTATTCATACTTTCCACCTGTTTATGACTTTATTGTCAATAATTGTTACATAAACATGTCAAAAAAATTTTGACGCTATTTCTTGACTACTCTGACAGCTTTCAATTGATATTTTTTAATGCAAAAATATTAGAAGGCTTATTTACAATATTATTTTAAAACTGTAAAACATTTAGATTTATTTTAAGAAGCTAGAGAATCTTAAGAATTAAAGATTGTAACATTTCTTAATTCAACTGATATTAGGCAAGAAAGCGAATATGTACTAAATTCTGCTAAAATACTTATAAATATATCCTTTATTCAGCATTAGCTTTAATATAAAAATATTGTGATTCTGATATTTTATAGTATATATATGTGAAAATATTTGTAAACTTTGACCACAGAGATTCTATTTGATTGCTAGATATCACAGTTGAGATGGATTTTAAATGTATATATTTAAAACTAGTTTCAAGAATAGATGTTTTGGGGCACCTGGGTGGCTCGGTCGTTAAGCGTCTGCCTTTGGCTCAAGTCATGATCTCAGAGTCCTGGGATCGAGCCCCGCATCGGGCTCCTCGCTCTGCGGGAGGCCTGCTTCTCCCTCTCCCACTCCCCCTGCTTGTGTTCCCTCTCTCGCTGTGTCTCTCTCTGTCAAATAAATAAAATCTTTAAAAAAAAAAAAAGAATAGATGTTTTTTCATTTAGTAAGAATACTGTTTATATCATGATGCTGTGCTTCACTGAAATTTGTATTCATATTATAATTACAAGCATAAATAGTTCATCTTCATTTTTTTTTAAATGTAGAATTTACTACAATAGTCATCTGATGTATTAAGGAAGTCATGCTGATGTTTCTTCAGAAGATTTGCGTCTTATGATTACCATATTGTCAGTAAAACTAGTATGCCCACACATGGGATGTCAAATGAATAGTTTCTGCAAGTCACACAACCAACTCTCTTACTTAATAAAGCAGACATTCAATACTCACGTTTCCACTGGCATACAATTTATGTGGATTTTTTTTCAGCTCGCAGCTGTGAAAATGTTTCATTTTATTTTTTTAAGATTTTATTTTTTTATTTGACAGAGAGAGACACAGCGAGAGAGGGAACACAAGCAGGGAGAGTGAGAGAGGGAGAAGCAGGCTTCCCGCCCAGCAGGGAGCCTGATGAGGGGCTCGATCCCAGGACCCTGGGACCACGACCTGAGCTGAAGGCAGATGCTTAATGACTGAGCCACCGGGGTGCCCCTGAAAATGTTTCATTTTAAAATTAAAAAGAATATCAGG
This sequence comes from Leptonychotes weddellii, assembly GCF_054177405.1. Lineage (NCBI taxonomy): Eukaryota > Metazoa > Chordata > Mammalia > Carnivora > Phocidae > Leptonychotes > Leptonychotes weddellii. The sequence goes on along the minus strand of NC_138370.1, from coordinate 56,618,921 downwards.
AAATGATAAAAATACATTGGTATAAATTTATGAGATGCAAGAAATTATGCTGGTACCATAACAAGAGTATTCAGACCACTCTATACAATCTAAGCTAAAACAATTCAGCTTCTATTTCCCACACATGTTTTCTATACACTGAGCTAGTAATCTCACATATTTCCCTATATCTGCTGGCCCGGCTTTGTATATGGTATGGGTTGTCCTGTGGCATGAGCTCTAAGACAAAATGGCTGATAGAGCATGTGGCCGTCACCAGAGCAGCATTAAATACTTCCTTGAAAGGGAGGTGTTCATTATGTCGCATCTCAAAGAATAGAATTAACTATATGCTGAAGTGAAAATGCTGCTCACAAAATGTGCATCTCATTCACTGCTAAAGAAGAGTATGAAGAACCTAAAGTGGAATCTTAACAAGCCTGTTCTGGCTTTATTCAAGCAAGTAAAAATAATGATGACAGAGACAAGACGAAAAATCTGGGGCCAAATATAAAAGAAATGGAATTTAAGGACAACACATGTAAAACATAATTTTCCCAGACTAATAAGAACATGTAATCACCCTAATTATAAAAACTATATGCTGATATATACACAAAACAAAAAGTATATTTTCCAACTCTCAGAAGTATGTAACCTAATTTTGGAAACAGCACACTATACAAAATCACTAAAACACACACAAAACATGTAGCAAACAATTAGAATTAAGAATGCAATTAATAACACACATTTAAAAGAATGCAATAGAGTGCAAATCAACGGAGTTAGAAATTTTAGTATATTAAAATTACTTTAAAACTATCTCATAATTAATGAAAATTTAATAGTTCCATTAGCAAAGAGTACATATAATGTCATGCATATTATCAGTGAGATTTTTACAATTTCACATGTATTTCTAGGCACAAAAGAACTGTGTCCTCATCAATGTATTGTAAGTATTACTGACAAGATAGAGTGGGAATCTAAGTTGCAGCCAGAAAATCAGTATCATTTTTATATAGAAAGCTAAATGAGAAAAAAATGTGTCTTTAAAATAAAGTGAAAGCAAATATTAAACCATAATTGGATTTTCATCTAAATATTTTCCCTTTCTTTTTGAGCATGAAAGAATTGAACAGGCTCTCTGAGAAGAGAACCTTATACATTTCAGTGATCATCAATCCTTCTTCCCTTTAGAGGAATTTTAAGTTCAAGAGTTGAAAACTAGACTTAAAGAAAAACCCTATCTATGTATCATTTTGTCACTTTTACATTTCCTTTAGGTAATTATTTTATTTATATAAAATCAAACTCTTCTTTTTTTTTTTTTAAAGATTTTATTTATTTATTTGAGACAGAGAGAATGAGAGAGAGAGAGAGAGCACATGAGAGGGAGGAGGGTCAGAGGGAGAAGCAGGCTCCCTGCCGAGCAGGGAGCCCGATGCGGAACTCGATCCCGGGACTCCAGGATCATGACCTGAGCCGAAGGCAGCCGCCCAACCAACCGAGCCACCCAGGCGCCCTAAAATCAAACTCTTCTTACAGTCAGATTTCCAAGCTATAATGAGGAGAGTACATTCATTTTCATAAAGTATACCAACTGGGTCTTTGAGATCAAATCTTTAATGCACAATAAATATAGATGTTTACAATTTTGTTCAGAATGATATTTTCTAATTGAAACTTAATGAATGAAGGAATTCTTACTTTACAATTACACATTGGCAGTCTTACCCAGTGAAACCATTTAACTGTAAAAAAAATATATGTTGATATTATATGCTTTTAGTCTACGGCCATACCACCCTGAACACGCCCGATCTCGTCTGATCTCGGAAGCTAAGCAGGGTCGGGCCTGGTTAGTACTTGGATGGGAGATTATATGCTTTTAAAGGAATCACACTCTGGCAATTGTCAGTGAGATACTTAATAGGGAAGAAAGGTTTATTTGCACTAAACAGTCAAGAAAAAATGTAATAAAAATATTTTGTAGAGGTTGGAAGTGATGGGTAAAGACAAATTAAGAGTAAGATAAAAATATTAATTTCTGGGCGCCTGGGTGGCTCAGTTGGTTAAGCGACTGCCTTCGGCTCAGGTCATGATCCTGGAGTCCCGGGATCGAGTCCCGCATCGGGCTCCCTGCTCGGCGGGGAGTCTGCTTCTCCCTCTGACCCTCCCCACTCTCATGTGCTCTTTCTCTCTCTCTCTCATTCTCTCTCTCAAATAAATAAATAAATAATCTTAAAAAAAAATATTAATTTCTTTTTATTCATTAATTATAGTTTACTTAACCTGCTTATAACTTCTAGAAATCTTGCTATTGGGGGAAGAAAAGACTTGTTTTAAATCACATCCATATAACTCAATTGTCTTCATTTCAAAGCTCTTTGAAAAAGATATAATCTTCTCATTACAGGATAACATCAGTTTTTGATGTCAGCTAGATTCCGTATCTCCTCTTTCCATTTCATATATATTCTTTCAATCGGGTCATTTGTCCTATAACTCTCACAATCTGTATTTTACTGATGGCAACATGTAACATTTCCCTTGATTTCCTATACTTTAGAAAGATTGTTATTTATATCTAGAGGCTTAATCAGGTAAGGTCGGATTTATCGACTCTACTATAGATGCTGAGTAATATCTAATTATCTCTGTGTATGATGTTAACCACTATTTATGAGCATTCTATAGATACATTATTTCATCAGGGACTTGCAAATTCTGTTTGCTTGTTTTTTTTCTCATTAACCTGGATACTTCTATAAGAAACTTTCCCTCCTTTTATTATTTGGTTATGCTGTGGTACAGTTTTTTAAAAAAAGGGAGGGAGGGAAATCCTGAATGTTTTCCTGTTGAATATTCAACCAATATTCAACCCAAGTGAATTGGTTCCCTACAACCCTCCAAAGATGTTTTAGAATTAGCATTATTATTGACATTTTGTTTATCTTAACATATTCGATGTGTATTGATCCATTAAGTTATTGATTCTTGATGATGATCAAATATTTCTTCAAGTTCACTCCTGGATCATTATGATATGACACCAGCAATCATTGACAGATTTCTTGCTTTTGCATAGGAAAGAATAATCCAAGCTCATTTTGCACCAAACCAAGAATGGGCCATTTCTTCTGGTTCCTCTTAGTGGGAGTTTATTTAGAAACTATGATTGGGATCCTAGAATTACTCAATGTTCCTGGATTGTTCATTTTTCTATATTGTGTTTTAGTAGAGAGAAGTAGAAAATATACACTTACAAGATATTCCAGCAATCATACTCCTTGGAATTTACCCAAATGAATTGAAAATTTGTGTTCACAAAACCTGCGTGTAAATGTTTATATGAGCTTTATTAATAATTGCCAAGACGTAGAAGCAACTAAGATGTCCTTCAATATGTGAATGGATAAACAAACTCTAGTATACCCATACAATAAAATATTATTCAGTGATCAAAAGAAAATGAGCTATCAAGGCATGGAAAGACACAGAGGAGCCCTAAATGCATATTGTTAAGTGAAAGAAGCCAATCTGAAAAAGGTGCATACTGTATAATTCCAACTACATAACATTCTGGAAAGGCAAAGCTATGGACACAGTAAAAAGATTAGGGGTTGTCAATGATTTAAGGGGAAAGAGGGATGAATAGATGAAGAACAGAGTATTTTTAGAGCACTGAAACTATTCAGTATTTTATTCTAATGGTAGCTACATGTCATTATACATTTGCCAAAGTCATAAAATGTGCAACACAAAGAGTGAATCTTACTATAAACTATCAATGCAAAATGTTAGCAGGGGACCTGGGGTGGGGTGAACAGGCATGGGGGAATTCTCTGTATTGTCTGCTGAATTTTTCTGTAAACCTAAAACTAAAAAAATAGTGTATTAATTTAAAATATGTGAATATGTGTACACATATATTTAATTTTTGTATATTCTGTGAAAAGATTTGAATTAGTGGGCTGCCATTACCCCAGGATACTTGGAAGTCCTGCTTTTTAATATAAATGGAAACTGTATTGGGGCCATCAAAATTGGTCCTCATCAATAAAATGGTCATATGTAAAGGATGATATTAACTACTAAGTATCTTTTAAAGCATAATGTTAGAGAAAGTCTATATGATGGCATGGGTCTGTTTTTGTTTTAAAAATAGACCTAAAAGACGTTACTATTCCACAAATTAAAGACCTCATAAGTTGAGGCCCATGAAAACTAAATAAATTTTTCATCATTTAACATCACTATGCTGTTTTAAAATTGCAATTAAAGCTATGTCTTTGGATTCCAGATCTAATAAAACTTTTCGAAATATCTTAATAGCACTTTACTGAAATTCTGTCTGTCCATGTGTAAAATCTTACATCAATTCTGCTGTATCACTAATGGAATATAGTCTCTAGACTCAGATGTCATCGTTCTCCATCAGTTCTTCTTACTGATCACGTAGATAATGGGAAGAGTGGTTCTGAAGACTGCTACAGATTGCAACCATCTGGGGACTTAAAGAAATATATTTTCTGTATCTCATCCTCAGTGATACTGACTTCTTTATCCAAGTGAGAGCAAAGCCCAGCAGTAGGAATCAGTAAATATAAAAATACATCAGTAGAGGCGGAGCAAGATGGCGGAGGAGTAGGAGACCTGGATTTCGTCTCCTCTCAGGAATTCAGCAGGGTAGGGACCAAACCATTCTGAACACCTACAAACTCAACAGGAGATCGAAGAAAGGAATAGCAACAACTCTCTGAAC
>NC_138370.1:56554135-56613671 GCF_054177405.1 Leptonychotes weddellii | reverse complement strand
TCAGATCTGTACCTCTGAGACAAATAATGCAAGATATGTTAAGAAAAAAAAAAAGAAGAAGAAGGTAGCGGGAGGGGAGGAATGAAGCAGGGGAAATCAGAGGGGTGGATGAACCATGAAAGACTATGGACACTGAAAAACAAACTGAGGGTTCTAGAGGGGAGGGGGGTGGGAGGATGGGTTGGCCTGGTGGTGGGTATTGAGGAGGGCACGTTCTGCATGGAGCACTGGGTGTTGTGCACGAACAATGAATCATGGAACACTTCATCTAGAACTAATGATGTAATGTATGGGGATTAACATAAGAATAAAAAAAAAAAGAATAGAATACAGAAAGAAAAACTCTATGATCACCTCACTTAATGCAGAATAATATATTTGATAAAAAAAAAAATACATCAGTAGAAATCACTTGAAGCACATGCAAATAAGAATAAAGATTTAAAATATAATAAAAGATGGGGCACCCAGGTGGCTCAGTCGTTAAGCGTCTGCCTTCGGCTCAGGTCATGATCCCAGGGTCCTGGGATCGAGCCCCGCATCAGGCTTCCTGCTCCGCGGGAAGCCTGCTTCTCCCTCTCCCACTCCCCCTGCTTGTGTTCCCGCTCTCGCTGTGTCTCTCTCTGTCAAATAAATAAAATCTTTAAAAAAAATAAATAAAATATAGTAAAAGAAATAAAAAACAGAGAATATAGCTTACAAGATCTGTGAGAGTACCTCAAATGGTGTAACATACACATAATTAGAATTCGTAAGAAGATTCTATATAGAGAAATATGATAAATATTTGAACCTGTAAATAACAAATGAGAAATTTTCAGAACTGAAGACAGACACCAAATCACAAATCCAAGAAGCCCAGAAAATAGCAGAGTATAAATACTAAAATAAACTAAGAAAACAATCATATCCTATTACACTGCTAAAACCAAAATCAAATACAAAAAGAAAATCTATTGGAAAATAAATCAAAATAAACAAAACACTATACCTACCATGGAACAAAGACAAAATTATCGGAAACCATGTGAACAAGAAAACATTGGATAACATCTTAAAAGTCTTGAAGTGGGAAGGGGGGTTAACTCAGATTTCTATATCCTATAATAATATCCTCTAAAAATGAAGAAGAAATAATATCTGCTCAGAAGAACAAAAACTCAGGGTCCACACAATATGATTCTATACAATAATAAATACAAGTCTAATTCTGTTACGTATAAAAACATGGGTCAATGGTACGGATACCGAGTGATAGAATCCAACAGAAAATAATACTACTTTGATTCCTTTCACAGAAAGCTCAAAAAAGAAAAGGCCAGTGTATGTGTTAAAAGTCACAACAGAAGAGGAGCTTAATGACTGGCAAAGTGCACAGGATAGGTTCCTAGGGTGCTAGTCACATTACATTTCTTGAAGTGCCTTAATTACCCATCAAATGCATGCATGTCCCATACTCTGATTTAATACAGTAAACATATATTATTTTAATATTTTTTTAAATTTTTTAATGTTTTAAACTTTTTTTTAAAGATTTTATTTTATTTATTTGACACAGAGAGACACAGCGAGAGAGGGACCACAAGCAGGGGGAGTGGGAGAGGGAGAAGCAGGCTTCCCGTGGAGCAGGGAGCCCGATGAGGGGCCCAACCCAAGACCCTGGGGTCATGACATGAGCCGAAGGCAGACGCTTAACAATTGAGCCACCCAGGCACCCCCTAATATTTTTTAATTTTTAATAAAATTTTCAACATTTTTTTTTAGTTTCTGTAATCAACTTTACTTTGTAGTATACCATGACTTTCCTTACAGAACATGTACAGGTATGTGCATGCGTGTTTTGAATTATGTATTTCCATCAATATTTCATATGGGTTTTTTCAATTGTAAAATATTTAGCTGTTGGGCATATCAGGAAAAAGTGATTTATTGTTCTTGAATGGATATTCCTCTGTGCATAAAATAGAATGTTAACTGTCATTTCTTTCTTCGCAGTAGTTTGAAGTCCTTATTACGTTCACTTCTGTCTCCTGCAGTTACTAATGAACAATATAATGATAATTGAATTTTCATTCCTTTGAAGGTTACCTGTCTTTTCAATCTGGTAGCTTTTAAATTACTTTGTACTCTTATTTTTGATGTGCTGCAGTTACATTTTAATTTGTTCTGAAATGGAAATAGATATCTTAAAAAATAATCCTAACTTTTACTTTCTAGGCAAATTGGTTAATTTCTCCTTAATTCAGCTTTTAAAACTAGTATTTATTTCATATTGTTGTATTTTAAAATTTCACTTACTATATATTTAAATATTTTAGATGGTTTTCTTTAATATCTCACGTTTGTTTTCATTATTTCAAAATTCCTCGGTGTTTATAAATATTAGATGTTTTATTTTTTTTTAAATCACATCTGTCTGTTTATGTGAATTTTTATTGACAGACTCATTTTTTATAGGATGCTTGTCCCCTCCTTTTTAAAAAAATTTCTCTTTTGGACCATTACATTTGCCCATATATACACATATCCTTGTTCTGTGTGTGTGTGTGTGTGTGTGCGCGCACGTGCGTGCACGCGTGTGTGTGTATGTATGTGTGCGTGTTTTGCCTCACTTGTCAGGCACATAGTCTAGACCAACTATTAGGGAAATTTGGAGCTTCCATCTCATGAATATTTTGGGATAACATAGAATCAGATATATCATTAGTGATTGGTTTGACTGAGTTCCTCATCATTATTCAGAATGTATATATATTCTTCCAACTCATTGGATAATCAGTTTTTATAAAATACACTTTTGGGCAGAAACTTTCACTGTTTATCTTCACCTCCTTTCTTTGAAAGGAAAGCCCCAGCCCCTCTTGGTTCTAGTTGTCAGACTGGTGCCCCCATGTTCAGTTTAAAAGTTTAATTCCTATGACTGTTGAAGTCACCTAATCCTACCATTTTCTGTTCTCATACCTATAACACCAAAGTGGCTTCAACTTGCTTATAATTTGGTATTTTAGTTTAGTATTCTTGAGCATATATATATATTTTTAATTTTCAGTGGAATTCATATACAGCATTTCGTACAATGAAACACATTGTATGTATACACTGATCTTCCAATCTTTACTATTCCGGGCCCCTGGCCAACCTGCAATACTGTTCTCCACTGCTCCTGAATCTGAATATATTCTCCCTTGGGTGCTTCTATTTCCAAGCAAGTTGGACAATTAGATGCCCTGCTCGAAGCTCTGCTCAGTGTGAGGATTTCTTCTACTCACTGCCATTTAGAAATACCCAATATTAGTAAGCATCAAGTCAATCCATCATAGAAGAGTCTCTGCCTTATTGTTCATTCCCTAGCTTATCAAAAGAGACACCTGTGTGGTCAAAAGTAAAGTTGAGGGAGAAGTGGCAATGGAGTTGATAGACCTAGCAGCACTGGTATCCCTGTGCCTGCTTGTGTGTTAATTTGGAAGTACCATTTCCAAATTACAATAGATTGCCGCTGGATGTACCTCCAAGCATGACTTCGTGAGTCAGATTGAAATCAACACTTGATGGACAGTTTGGACTGCATGATCACTTAATATCTTAAGGTCAAATGCTTCATTTCTGCTAAGACCCAATAGTACCAACAGAAATATTTGTCGAATGGTAAGTAATTCACTATTGTAGAAATCAAAGACTTGCTCCGGTTTTTTAATGAGCCTATATTTTTATTCTCCTTGGGAGCTTGGCATACATTTCTCATAATATTCTGTACCATCAAGATACTATTAATCCATTACAACTATAAGAAATACAGCTCAAATAGCAGATCTGCTTGCTCACAAACAGGAACACTTTTGTACTCTTGGCTTATTTCAAAATCTAAACCTTTCTACATCACTTGGTAAATGGTAAGGTTGTCTTAAAAAATTAGCAATATGCGGGGCGCCTGGGTGGCTCAGTTGGTTAAGCGACTGCCTTCGGCTCAGGTCATGATCCTGGAGTCCCGGGATCGAGTCCCGCATCAGGCTCCCTGCTCGGCAGGGAGTCTGCTTCTCCCTCTGACCCTCCTCCCTCTCATGCTCTCTGTCTCTCATTCTCTGTCTCAAATAAATAAATAAAATCTTAAAAAAAAAAAAATTAGCAATATGCTATCTCTACTAATGACAGTGGCAAGACCAAAGCTAGGAGGAAGCCAGAGAGGTGGACCAGAGAGCAGGGGAATAGTGTGCTAGCTAGCAAAGCAGATGCCAGTACCGTTTCTTAGTAAAAGAAGGGCACCAGCCTTCAACAGAAGGAAGGGGCCTTTTTTTTTTAGGCCAAGGACTATTTCAAGAAAATCTGAAGTTTCAAAGCTTTTGAATTTATCCACCCAGATGATTCTGTCTGGATTCTACTCCTCCCCAGTCACAACCGTGTCCTTAGTATAGCAGAATTACTAAGGTTGGAATTAAACCTTACATGAAATTCATCTACTCTTGATTGATTTTAGTTCCTGCTCCTGGACTCTGCAGGTTTTTGTGCTCTCTGCTCCAGATGAAAATCACTTTATATGTTATGAAGGCAATCTCTGGTTTTCTCATTTAGCCTCAAGTGGCTGATTAATCACTGTCTGACTTTATTGTCTTTCTTGAACCCATCAATTGCTCCCAGTAAGGACTATGCAATCCCAGAGTCCTTTTTAATTAATTTCTGCTATGACCAGAAAACATACTTGGTATAATTTCATATGTTTAACTAAATAATAGAATACCCAAACTAAAATAATCAGCAGATATGCTTTTAGCAAGCTGGATACTACAAAATAAAAGATGGTTGAATTTGAAACCAAGGTAATAGAAACCATATCAGCTGAAGCATGGAGAAAAAGAACACAGGAGGAAAAGGCGGACCAAATGACAGTAACTTGTAGAACAATTACAAGAAGTTTCATAAACGTTGAAATTGAATTAGAAAAGGAGAAGCAAGAGTAATAAATGCAGAAAGAAATACTTGTAGAAAATAAGAAGAATCATATTGCAAGTTAAAATAAACATATAAAGCTACAGATTCAAGAATCACATAATTATTTATTTTAGAGAAAGAGCATGAGCGTGAGGGGCAGAGGGAGAGGGAGAGAAAGAATCTCAAATAGACTGTGCTGAGCGCAGAGCCCGATGTGGGGCTCCATCTCACGATCCTGATATCATGACCTGAGCTGAAACCAGGAGCTGAACGGTTAACCAGCTGTGCCACCCAGGCGCCTCCATAGTAATTCTAATCACAGAACATGCAATGATATCAAAACTGTAATGTATTTATAAGTCCTTGCGTACTAATTCCAATGTATGCGTCAAATCTAGGTCTGTTTATAGTGACATGCACTTATCCCCCATATAAGTCACATTTTCCTGCTTTTCGTATGCCTGACAGTTTTTGTTTGTTTGGAGACTTTTGGTGCAAGGTTGTTGAAAGATTAGATTATATATTTGAGTTTCTGGATTATGTTGGCTTTTTTTAAAGTGTTATGCTATGTTTTAACAGACAGTTAATTTACTGGCTTTTTATTTTTATCCTGTCAAGGCTTAGTTTTACAATTCACAAGCATGGGCTTGATTCTATGGCTAGTGAAGTTCTACTTCTAAGAGTTGACCTTACAGTAGTTTTAACTGAGTTTGATTCTGTCCAGTCCAAATAGTCAGAAAGCTAACTGTGTAATCTGAGAAGTTGCTATTTAATACATAGCTTAGGTTAAGGGCAAATGCTCAAGGAACACCTTTCCTTATTTCTTTGACTTTGGTTTTCTTATCTTAATTGAGTTTAAGTTTAAAGGCATTTTATTCAATGTTTTCTAAGTCTGGATTTTAATATCATGTAATTGCTTTTAATTGCACTGTTATATATAGGTGAATAGAGATATCTTCTGAGAGCCCAAATTATAATTGGTAGAACACAACTATATTTTATTTTCTAGTTATCCCCAATGTGAACCACATTTCTGTATAAAAGTAATGTGGTACGTGTTCTGTGATGTGGGTTCAAACATTCAGATGCTGTGATAGACTTAAAAATGGTCCCTTAAAAATTTTAGTCCCTAATCCCTAGACTTGTAATTATTACCTAATATGGCAGAGATATTGCAGATGTGATTAAGTTAGATCTTGAGATGGCAAAATTCTCTTGAATTATTTGTGCTCTAGATGCCATTAAAAAAAATGTCCTTTTAAGAGAGAGACAGAGGGATGTTTGACACAGAACAGGAAGAGGCGATAGGAACACGGACACAGAGATTGGAGCGATGGATCCACAAGTCAAGGATTGACAGCAGCCAACAGAAGTTGGAAGAGGCAAGAAACATAATATTCCCTGGAGCCTCTGGAGGGAGCACAACTCTCCTTACACTTTGATTTTGGCCCAGTGATACTGATTTCAGACTTCTGACCGTCAGAACTCTGACAGAATAAATTTCTGTTGTTTTAAGTCATGAAACTCATACTAATTTGTTAGAGCATGACAGGAAACTAGTACAGTTTCTTTCATTTTACACTTTACTCAACATTTGGTGTCCCAAAGAAATATCGGTATATTGGTAGTGGTCTCAGAATCAAAGGGACTGCTAGTTTTCAAGAACTGCAGAAGCAGAATGGGAGCAAAGGTGTATAAAAATCATTCACATCAGTATTTGTATCTCCCTAGGATCCATTCTTAGTAAAGTTTTACATATGTTTTTGATTCCAACCTGCACTACATTTTTTAACTGTATCCCAGCCTGTTTTCCCCCTAACATTTCTATTACTTTTGTGAACTCCCCAGATTATTTCATTAAAATTTCTATTGTTTCATTAGCCAATATCAATTTTTGTTGGCAGGAATAGAGACCTACTCACCTCATGGCCACCCAAGACAAGCCTCGTTTGCAAGTTCCATTGCTTATTAAACCCACCACCTACCAATTTGGAGTGTCCTGCCTCTTTCTTTGGTCTCTTATTGCTCTTGTCATAAGGGGTCCAGTTTCAGATTATACCTGAGAAGTTCCCAAGGAATTTGCAAACCAATAGTGGGGGAAGTAAAAAAAAAAAAAAAAACACAACATTCAAGAACTGTGGGACTGATGCAAAAGATAAAACAAATGAAGCACAAGAAATTTTTTAGGCTGGTGAAATTGTTCTGTGGGATATGTTATGGTGGATTCAGGACACTGCATTTACAAAACAGATGGAAATTCATTGCACAAAGAGTGATCCCTAATGTTCCCAACTTTAAAAATCGTTTAGAAAGTTGCATCCAGGGATGAATGCAAACTGTGACAAGAGAATCTAACTTAATTACAATGTATAAAATAACCTCACCAAAGTGGGTGGAGGAAACATGTGTGGACCTAAGTAACTTTGACAATGAATGGTGATCATAAGACTAAAGCGGAAGAACTGAACCTAAGCACCACACTCTTGATAATTTCCCCCCCCATGGAGTTATAGGTTAATAATTCTTAAAACATTTATTATGATTGCAGGGTATATGAGAACTCTCATTACCATTTTTAAGACTTTTTGTAATTCTAAAACTATTCTTAAATGGAAAGTTTACTTAAAATTAAAACTACCTTTAGGTATATTGAAAAAAAATACAATGATCCCAAGATAGCAGATACATTTTTTTTTTTCATTTAGGTTATCTTAGAAAAAAAAATGACTAAAGCATTAAGGATTTGGATAGGAAGAATAAACAAACACTGAAGGCTGAAAGACATAAGTGATATACTTATTTCACTTGAAATATGAGAAAATGATTATATATGGATGAATCCCTCATACCTCTGTTGGCAGGAGTTGGTACAACAGGAGGAACACATTAATTATCTTATACTTTATATCCTTTGTTCTAATTGTTCTTTCAAATAAATTGTGAGTGATACCGGCAGACACATAGAGGGTTCTCAAAGCAGGCTTTCTATTCCAATACACTTCTATTTGTAAGTAGAAGAATTTAATAATTATGAGAATCACCTAGAACTTTAATCTTTAGACTGTGAATAGAAAATTCAAGTACATCCTCAACTACCACTCTTAAAAACCTATTCAGAAAAACAAAGTACTTGGCATGTGTGAAAATTGTGGTTCATAAAATGAATCTGAATATTATCAGCAAAATACCTATTCAAAGCATTGTAAAGTTCTTTAAAAATGGCTGAAACCTGTGAACAAACTTTCCCATTTATCAAAAATCAGTCATTTTTGATCAAATAAATATGAATAAAAAAATCTCTCTTTTGTAACTCAGAATGTTGATAAATATTTTAGAACTAGGCAAATAAGTAAAAACATATAAAGAAAAATGCATATTCATGTGTTGATTCCACTAATATAAATTGCCAGAAGCTTTTTGGAAATTAAGTTTGCAATTCATTGTCAGGACCTTAAATATTTTTTTATCAGTCAGAGGCCAGACAATAAAACAAGAACCATATTAGTTATTTAAAATAATAGATTTAGGGCGCCTGGGTGGCTCAGTTGGTTAAGCGACTGCCTTCGGCTCAGGTCATGATCCTGGAGTCCCTGGATCGAGTCCCGCATCGGGCTCCCTGCTCGGCAGGGAGTCTGCTTCTCCCTCTGACCCTCCCCCCTCTCATGTGCTCTCTCTCTCTCTCATTCTGTCTCAAATAAATAAATAAAATCTTTTAAAAAAAATAAAATAAAAATAAAAATAAAATAATAGATTTATAAGAGGGAATTGTTTACAGAAGCAAGAAGTCTAAAAAGTAAAAGCAAAAAACCATGAGCCAGAAAACATGAGTGTGGGAAGCATTATCATCCTAAGGACAGGAAAACAAAAGGGAAGAGTTTGGGCTTCCAGAAATCAGGAGATTGAATGAGGGGTTCTTTGCAATTATAATTCAGATATTTGATGAAAGGGTCACCTAAATATCCTGGTATCTCAGGACTTGAGAGGAGTACTGTGAAACGTTCCTGCTCAGATGTCTCAGGAAAGGGTATTTCTCAAGTGTCTCAATGGAGCTGCTTCAGCGATTGCCAGAAGAATCTGGCTCAACCTGCTGGTGCTGGGGTGAACTTTCAATTAAGTTAGGTAATGCTGGCAAGAAGAAAGGCAAAGATGTCATTCTCCTGTCTTCCAAACTTCCATTATCCCTCCAGTGTCTCCTATTGGAAAAACACAGTAAGAATCAAACTGACAAAGATGTATGAGTAATTTAATTTGCTGAGTTCCAGCTTCTACATCACAGAGTTTAAGAGGTAGATTTGGAGTTGATAGAGCATAATTGTAGATAAATTCATATCTAAAAGTCTGTTATTAATGATTTATAAACAAAGATGTAAAATGCACCTTTATTTATTATAATTATAATGGAAACAACACAAATGTTAATCTTCTATAACATTTATACATAAACATAACATAAAAACACAAAAATAGCATAAAACCATGTCTCCATTCAGTCAGGATTTTTTTAAAGATTTTATTTTATTTATTTGACAGAGAGAGAGAGAGACAGCTAGAGAGGGAACACAAGCAGGGGGAGTGGGAGAGGGAGAAGCAGGCTCCAGGCCAAGCAGAGAGCCCGATGCGGGGCTCGATCCCAGGACCCGGGGATCATGACCTGAGCCGAAGGCAGACGCTTAACGACTGAGCCACCCAGGTGCCCCCAGGATTTTTTTAGATTTTATTTATTTATTTGTGTGAGAGAGAACACAGAGGGAGATGAGAGGGAGAAGTAGACTCCCCGCTGAGCAGAGAGCCCAATGCGGGGCTTGATTCCAGGACCCTGGGATCATTTCCTGAGCCAAAGGCAGACACTTAACCAGCTGAGCAACCCAGGCACCCCTCAAGATTTTTTTTTTTTATAGTTCTCTGCTATTTCTTGTTTGCCATGGCCATACCTTCCATAGATCTTTCAGAGTCGATCATTTTGAAGGAAACCATAGGTTGTGCTGAATCTCTTGGAAATAACAAATTCCAAATAACATAAGAATATATATTACTTAGATTATAAAACATATAATAGTTGGAAAAGTCAAATATGACTGGAGGACAGAACATCTGAGAGATACAAGAGCACAAACTGACCTAGCAGTCAAGATTTACTTATTTTTAACACTTGATTACGAGACAGATAAGTACAAAAATGTAAATTTATTTTAGATATTTGTAGGGCTGCGGAAGAAATAAGTGATTTTGGTTCGTGAAGCAGTTGATCAGAGGTGAAGTCATATCACAAGAGTAGAAAACCATGAACAGAGGGGAGGGAAATACAAGTTAATAACACAATCTCTGGGTGTTCTTATATCATGGAGGAGAAAGTGATGCCAAAATCATATATTCATGAAATATAAAAATGTGAGGACATTAAAAAAATGTTGTTATATTTTTGCAGTTGAAACTCAGATGAAGAACTAATGATATACCAAATTACATTCAAGTTAGTAATATCTTTAATTACATCAACAGATTTGGAAATTAATTAACATGGAAACACAAGTATAACAACAAATTATTATGATCAAATTGGAAAAAAAATCTATTGAATAGCTAACCATGTAGGCATACTTATCTAAAACTGTAACACATTTCAGTACAAAATAAAGGTCTCAAGGAAATGTTATTCAATGATAATACAGATTGATGTTTCAAGACCTTAAAATGTACTCAATTTGAAAGTAAGGATAACAACATTCACTATGAACTGCTCTTAGATTTCACTAATTAGCAAGTATTTTGACAGGTATTATGCTACCAAGAGTTTTGGGACACCCTTTGCTTTATGCTTCAGAAATTCTGTTCAGTATGATGAATTTAAATGGTATCCTTAACTTGCATATTTTTTATTCCTTTAAAGTACATCTCATAGGGCGCCTGGGTGGCTCAATTGGTTAAGCGACTGCCTTCGGCTCAGGTCATGATCCTGGAGTCCCTGGATCGAGTCCCGCATCGGGCTCCCTGCTCGGCAAGGAGTCTGCTTCTCCCTCTGACCCTCCCCCCTCTCATGTGCTCTCTCTCATTCTCTCTCTCTCAAATAAATAAATAAAATCTTTAAAAAAAAATAAAGTACATCTCATAAATTAAAAGCAGTGGGTGTATTGTAAAATCTAATTAGTTTTCAAGCTTCCTGTCAGTTTTGTTTTTCTACTAGTAGTGAGAAAATATGTCATATATAGGATATTACTTCTCTTCAAGTTTTATAAAGAACATTACAAAACCACTAGCATTTAAGCTGGAAAATTTAAAAAGTACATTGACTCTTTCAAGCCATGAGGGGAACATTTACGCAGTAGAGCAGTATTTCACTGAATTTCAGGCTCTGGTGGCTTAATGCAGTTAGCACAATATAATTTACACTCAGGGAGTAATTCATACACCTGGAAGGATCTAAACCATTGCTTACTTAATTGACATGATTTTTTAAAGAGAGATGGAGCACCCTAATATTTACATGAAAAGAAAATTGGAATTAAATTACTTCTTCAAGGTCAGAGAAAAAATTAATTATTGAAGTAAGATTTAAGGTTTTGCTTTCATTCTCAATGTTTCACTTAGGAAAAAAATAATTATTGTGGTGTGAACCTGTGTAATTATAATTCTGGACTTTGTTTAGGCTGCACTTTCAAAAGATACAGGTTAATATAATATGCAGCCCTAAAATTATACAGTACTTCTGTCATTTATATAAGGGTTAGATTATAAAGTCAGCAAGTTATGCAAATATCACAGTCAAATTCCCTTTGAACAACCTCTCTGGAAGGTGCCACTAAAGAGACATGTAGATTTCCTCGCAAGAATCCAACATAATCAGTTTTGCTAACAGAAAATATTATTCTTGGGTGCCTGGGTGGCTCAGTCTTTAAGTGTCTGCCTTCGGCTCAGGTCATGATCCTAGGACCTGGGATCGAGCCCCACATTGGGCTCCCTGCTCAGCGGGAGGCCTGCTTCTCCCTCTCCCATTCCCCCTGCTTGTGTTCCTTCTTTCACTGTGTCTCTTTCTGTCAAAAAATAAATAAAATATTTTTAAAAATTAAAAAAAAGAAAAAAAATAGTCTTCTCCTTAATACTAAGTGAAACATTAGGCTGAATTTTAGGGACTGTGAAAAATGTGTAGCATTGAACATGAGAATCTACTCAGTGTGGTATATTCAACTTTGAGGATCAAGGAGAACTGCAATGGACTGGAGGTAGGGAGGGATGATTGTATGGAAGCTATTCTAACTAGATTCCAAGGAGATGTGGCGCAAACAAAATGTTTCACTTCTGTCAGAGTTACACCAAACTTTGCCATTAACACCGAGTAGGAAACAATTGGGATTTTACACACTTGTAAAGCCTGAGTGTGTGCTACAGTGACAGTAGAGAATAGTTGGGAGCCACAGGCCCACACAGAGTCCACACTCACTAGCAGCTATTTCCAAAAGCTTTGATTGTGAACTCACAATTCTGGTTTAAGGAAAGGGCAGGAGACCTGACAGCCATCCTCCCGTAGAACAGTGAAACAAAACCCCATCTACTCCTTAGTTTCTTCTCTCCTGTAATCATAAAGCCATAGTTACCATTGGAGAAACAATAAATACTCCTATTCTGGATCACTGACAAATATACACCGCTGCTGAGGGAAGGGTAGGAGCAAGATCCATGTGCTACTGAAGAAGAGGAAGGAAGGACCCATGCCCACCACAGGTCTTTCGGCAAATAACTAGCTAGTAAAGTACTTAGCCTGTGAGAGACACAGAAAACTCTATTTTAAGGCAAAAATTCATCAGAAAGATTAGAAGAAAAAGCTACCTGACCCAGTGAAAGGCAGAAAAAACAATCTGACCAATCATCTTTTACTGAGATAAATCAGAAGTCTGTTACCACTAGGAGAGGGGCAGGACACACAATCCCACAAAGGACCTCCAGAGACATGAGCCAAATTTCATGTTCCAGGGTTCTGAAAGATGTGCAGGGACATTGACAAAGCCCCAACACAACACCAGGCACTCAGGGGTTTCGTAGAACTGAGCTTGAGAGGATAATTCAGAACATTAGAAATATAAGAAAGAAAGTGTGCTGTTGGGAAAGGGACAGAGAACAGAGAGAAAAGCCCTCTGGGTCTCCAAACCTCACATAAATCAGAAGGTAGCAGCAGAGGTTATCCAGTATTAGACATATCAGAAAGACTCGTAACTTATATACTCATTATTAAGATGTTAAAGGATCTAGTGAAAAAGTCGGAACTAGATGTGGGAGCTGGGAAATTTCGGTGAAACATTTTAAACTCTAAGAAAGGGTTAAATATGAATGCTGAATTATATATTATCTACTACATAAAGGATATTTATAGAAGACAGCACAGATAAAGAATTCTTTCAAAAGGTTTATCAACAGACTTAAAGGTTTATCAAAATCCTCAAAGTCAAAAAATAGAATAAATCAATGGAGATTAATGGGTTGACAATATTCAAACTTTAAAACAAAGGCACCGGGCGCCTGGGTGGCTCAGTTGGTTAAGCAACTGCCTTCGGCTCAGGTCATGATCCTGGAGTCCCGAGATCGAGTCCCACATCAGGCTCCCTGCTGAGCAGGGAGTCTGCTTCTCCCTCTGACACTCCTCCCTCTCATGCTCTCTGTCTCTCATTCTCTCTCTCGCAAATAAAAATAAAATCTTAGAAAAAATAAAAATAAAAAAATAAAATAAAACAAAGGCACCAAAGAGTGCACAAAGTAAGGATGCCTGGGTCACTCAGTCCGTTAAGCATCTGCCTTCAGCTCAGATCATGATCCCAGAGTCTTGGGATCAAGCCCTGCCTCAGGGCTCCCTGCAGGGATCCTGCTTCTCCCTCTGCCTGCCGCTCCCCCTGCTTGTGCTCTCTCTCTCTCTGACAAATAAATAAATAAAATCTTAAAAAAAAAAATGCACAAAGGAGAACAAGAAATCCAGGAATTGTGTGGAAATATTACATATATTTGAAAGCATCCAATTGAGAAGGAAAGAAAAGAAGTATAGAAGAATTATTTGAAGAAATGATGCCTATAAAGTTTCCAAATCTAATACAGGACAGCAATGCATAGGTAAGAGTCTCAAAGAACTCCAAGCAAAGAATATTTTTCAAAGATCACAGCAGAATCAAGCAGCTGAAAACTAAATTTAAGAAAAAATTTTTTAAAGCAGTCAAAAAAAAAAAAAGGAAACTTTATATACAGAGAAACAGATCTAAGAAAACAGTAACTTTTCATATGAAAGTTTGGAAGCCAGAAGACAATGGGAGGACTTCTTTAACACACTAAAAGTAAAAATTGTGAACCCAGAATTACATATTCATATAAAATATCTTTCAAAATCATGGCAAAATGTATTTTTCAAAGAACAAAAACTTGGAAAATCCATTGCTAGCAAACACATACTGGAAAAATTTTAAACCAAGTTTATTAGACAGAAGGAAAATTAGAATAGGTGGAAATGTGGATCTCCATAAACAAAGAAAGCTGAACATTTGAAGAAAATAATAGTAGATATAAAAGAACCGTTTTATTTAGTTCTGATATCTTTAAAAGATAATATACTATCGGGACACCTGGATGACTCAATGAGTTGAGCATCTGACTCTTGATTTGGGCTCAGGTCATGATCTCAGGGTCCTGGGATAGAGCCCCACATGGGGCTCCGTGCTCAGCCGGAAGTCTGTTTGAGATTCTCTTTCCCTCCCCCTTTGCCCCTCCGCCTATGCTCAATCTCTCTCTCTCTCTTTGTCTCAAATAAAAATGAATAAATCTTTTATTAAAAAAAGATAATACACTATCTAAACCAAAATAGTAGAAACACAAAACAATTAAAGCAAAAATGTTAGTAATGTAATGTGAGGGCAGACAGTATATGTGAGGATACGAGAAATGGAATGACACTACAATGTTTTCTACTATACGTTAAGTGGTATACTATTTTTAGATAGATTGAGATGTTACAGGACTATATTGTAAAACCTAGAGCAAACAGCTGAAAAATAAATAACTTTAAATAATGATCCACTCACTAGTGGAGATAAAATGTAACAAAACAAAGACGTGCCGGAGAAGAGAAAAGAAAAATAAAAAACAAGATGGTATATGTAATCTCAATCATAGTGATAACTAAATCAAATGTTAATAGACTAAATGTCATTAAGAGGCAGAGATGCTCAAATTAGATTTCAAAAAAGACCTCATTCCTCAAAAAAAAAAAAAAAAAACTTTTAAGTATCAAGTTATAGATAAACTAAAAGGAAAACAATGGAACATACATATCATATAAACACTAACCAAAAGAAACCCGGAGCATCAATAATTATATCGGAATAGGTCTCGAGACAAGGAATATTATCAGGGAGAATGAGGAATGTAATATATTAATCAAATGGTCAATTTACCAAGTGTACATAGCAATTCCCCTTCTTGGGGTGCCTGGGTGGCTCAGTCAGTGCATCTGCCTTTGGTTCAGGTCATAATCCCAGGGTCCTGGGACGGAGCCCCACATCTGGCTCCATGCTCAGCAGGGAGTCTGCTTGTCCCTCTCCCTCTGCTGCTACCCCTGCTTGTGCTCTCTTTCCCTCTCTCTCTGTTGAATAAATAAATAAAATCTTAAAAAAAGAAAAAAAATTCTGCTGGGTGCCTGGGTGGCTCAGTCGTTAAGCATCTGCCTTCGGCTCAGGTCATGATCCCAGGGTCCTGGAATTGAGCCCCACATCTGGATCCCTGCTTGGTGGGAAGCCTGCTTCCCCCTCTCCCACTCCTCCTGCTTGTGTTCCCTCTCTGGCTTTGTCTCTCTGTCAAATAAATAAAATCTTAAAAAAAGAAAAAAGAAAAAAAACAATTCCCCTTCTTGCTTTAGGCTGATAGACTGCATTACTGTGTGCACATTTCACCGTGGACCTATTTCAGCTCCCTCTTCTTTCTAACTTGCCATTTCTTTTTTTTTTTTTCTAATATATGATATTTTCTGTGCTCTATACATACACACACAAGGTAACAACTTAAACAAAAATTACTTTCATTTAAAGTTGTGTTTCTCAAACTTTTTAACCTTTTTCATACCTGTATCAGCTTTAAGATTCCACATTATTGATTAGTGGCTCATCATGACTAAGAATTTTAGTAATAGGAAAATTTAGAGGACATTTGTGGTTATAATAATTTTCCTTAGGAGCTCTATCCTTCACTTCTAACTCATCATAACATACCAAATCTTAAAGAACTGACCTTAAGTGCTTCTGAAAGCTTCTAAGAATTGAGAATAAGTCCTTCCACAATTTGATGAGTTCTTAGTCCAGCCGAGTCCCTTGAACATAACTATTCAATAAATAACCATTTAATAGTAGCTATTAAAAAAAAAACAACAAGCAAATGATGAATGCTGTAAAGATGATTATTTTCAAGACACTCTTAGAAAAGCAAGTATGCCAGGAGAGATATGAGGATGCCTTAAATATTACTCACGATTTTAAGGGTTATAATTGGAATTATAACTTCAAAGTAATAATAAAGTAAGCAAAATATAAACTGGATATTGAAAACATTACATTTATCATTTCTCATTCCATATTAGATATAATAATAAAATTTGCTAACCCACTAGAATTTACAACATATAATAACTCATATATTAACTCATATTGGTTAATACAAACACTATATATTGTTATATATTATTAGACTTCATTTATATTCAAAGAAAATAAGTTTAACATATAACATCAAAAAATGAACTCTGGTAGTGTGACCATAATGCTTTTCAGTTAGATATGAGACCAATTCCTCATTTTTGTGTCTACAATTTGGAAAAAAAAAAAAAAAAAAAAAGAACAACTCTTAAAATATGGGCATGTTAAAATGTTACATTTTCTAACACTTTGGAAAGAATATGCCTTTATTAAGACAAAGGCAGCTGTATGAAACATACTAATCATTTGTCTTATGCTCAAATTTGTCTGAGTTGTACTTACCGAAAGTTATAAAACCTTCTTCAAAAAAATTAACATTGATAAATTATTAATAGTATAAAATAGAACATCAAAAATGGACCAAAGTGATTTTTCACCTATGATGCTTTGTAAGTACTATATTAACAATTACATTAATTACCCTAAGTAGCACTCTACCCTACTTTGTGAGATATCTCTTTACACACCCTTCTATTAATGACAGCCTCCTAGTTGCTACATACATTAACAGTAACAATCTTTGCCTCTCTTCCATTGAATTAACCTTCATATAGACTGTTTATCCTTTATTTCTAGGATTTCTAGACATTCCAGTCCATGACCACAGCTTTTAATGATCTTATTTTTCCACCTCCTCAGCACTCAGTGACCTCATGTTTTACCTAAACATGGTAAAACTCAGCTTCAATTATTCCTGCTTATCAGAATCCAAAACCGCCTCTTCTGTTACGCTCTGAAAATAACGGACTCTCCTGGTTCATTGTAAAACCACTCAGAATGCCATTCTTCACATTCTTCCTTCTATTCATCAACTACTTTCCAATTCCTAACTCATTGCATTCTAGCTTCTGCTTTACAACATCACTGAAATAAATTTTCTTAGGGTACTCATTTATTTCATAATTACCTCTGCATTGTTCATGTCTCAAGGCATTGTGAAAAAAAATCCAGACAAATGGAATGTATTTATGAATATGGATCTAAACAGTGGAGTTATATGAAAGATGGATGATTTTTCATTTAAAAAAAAGTTCATTTAAAATGGTGTTTCCAAATGAGAAACTATCTGTTTTAAATTACTAGGGACTGAGTCTTAATTTTTTTCTCTTGTTTATAAGGAAAGAAAAAAAAAAAAAGGATGGCAGTAAAGATACAATGATCATTGTTTGAGAGGAGTCAAAATCTCAAAATACACCAAGAATAAAGGATGATCAAATGTGTGAAATCTAATTAAAAGGTTTTAAATAATATATTAACTTAAACAAATACAAACATATTTAGAGATGGTTTAAGTTGACCAAATTTTACTTGGAGAAAGATGTGCCAACAGAGGAACTAAGAGTAAGTGCAAGTTGTTTCTATAAATGTGCAAATATATAGAATATATACCGAGTAGATTTCTTGGAAGAAATCTTCCAAGAGAATGCAAGATAAAAAATGGCAATTTTTTTGTTATGACTCTAGCTGGAAATGTGGTCAACCAACATGAGGTTGTATACCCTCATGTGCGAAAAAGACAATCAATCCACTGTAGAGGAAGGAAAAATATATTTAAATTTCTATTTTTTTCTACATGGGAATTAAAAAAAAAGAGTAAGTCCAGCTTATTATTAGCTAAACATGATACGTAAGACATATGTATATATATACCTATATGTCCATATATGTACTAATATTTGATATCTGTATCTGTTTATCATCTATCCTTCCTTAATAGTAACTTTAGGGGCACCTGGGTGACAGAGTCTGTTAAGTGCCCACATCAGGTCATGATCTCAGGGTCCTGGAATCAAGCCCCAGATCCAGCTCCACACTCAGCACAGAGTCTGCTCGAGATTCTCTCTCCCTCTCCCTTTGCCACTCCCACTTGTGCTGTCTCTCTCTCTCTAAAATAAATAAATAAATATTTAAAAAATAACTTTAATTCTTTAGTGATAGTGATTGTCATTATCATCCTTATTTATTTGTTCTTCGATTTCAGAGACTCTTAAAAAAATTAGTTTATCTGTAAGTGGGCACATGAATCTGTAGATTATATTATATTGTTCTTACATAAATTTAAAAGGATTATTTGAAGAAATAATGACTAAGAACATTAAGAATGAAAGCACAACAAACAACAAGCAAATAAAGAGGCAAGTTTCTACACTTACATGTATATTCTCTGTCAGCTCATGGCAAGGGAGAAATAGGGACTACATATTTAACAATAAAGCAATACAAACTTAATACTGGAAGACCATTACATTTTAAATTCATTTATTCATTTATCTATTTATTCATTTATTTATTTATTTATTTATCTATTTATTTTTAGAGAGAGAGAGCGAGCACATGCACACAGGGTGGAGAAAGGGCAGAGGGAGAGGGAGAAGGAGAATTATAAGCAGGCCCCACACGCAGTGCAGAGAACACAGGGCTCAATCTCACAACCCTGAGATCATTATCAGAGATGAAATCAGGAGTTGGCTGCTTAACTGACTGAGCCACCGAGGTACCCCTGGAAGAAAGACTTTAAAAACTCACCTTCCTCTTAATAGTGATAAACTCTTTATTAGTGTATATTAGCTTAGTATGGAAATTCCATTAATTTTTTTTCTTATTCTTTTTTTTTTTATAAGATACATGTCATTTTAGCATGGGAGTACAGGCATATGATTTACAGTACAAGTGTTTCACATGTGTTTCTAATGCTGAAGATATTTTACTGATAATTGAGTGATATAAAAAATGGGGGTATTTTTTAAAAGATTATTTTTATTGTTCACAGATTTACCAGATTTTTTTTAAATGCAAAGACAATAGGTGAGAAGGTTTAATCTTGTTCTTCATTGTTGAAAGAGGCAGTTTGAAACCGATAACTAGCACAGCTACAGATCTGATCAGCAGATCTGATTAGCAAAAAATATATAAATATGTAATGGAGATTTCATAGAGGAGTCAAGGATTTTTAAATAATTTAATTGAAATTGAATGCCTGTTGTTTTAAATTTATAACCTGGCATTTAGAATGCACATTGAACTGAAGGATGGACAATTCACCAATATTGTTTCTGTCTATAATAAGAGATTTAACTTGAATCCTCTGAATTACAGAGCAGTGAGTCTCACATATTAAACAAGCTGCTGTAATCCATAATTGAGGGTAGATCCATGAAGTCAAAGGAATAATTCATTAAAAGACAAGGAAATTGTCTTATTGAGAGAAAATCACTTTTGATACTTTCAGCAAGCTCATAGATTTGTTAGCAAAAATTGAAGCATAGCATAACTCTTATCCAATATCCACTGTCCTTTCTTCCTATCTTTGTTGGGACAGCAGTGTGCCCAGCTATATAATGATTTACCAAAGTCCTTTGCAGCTAGCAATGGCTGTTCTGTTTAACCAATGAAATGTAAGTAGAATACTGCCAAGTAATTGGGGAAAACATTTGTAAGATAACTTGGGGTTGAGACAACACCAATGATTCTAAATTAAAGTCAGGGGAGAATAAAAAATATTTTACTGTTAATCATATTTCATAAAATGTTCTATGTGTATCTGGCACTGTTCTTATGTTGTTTTTTTCTGTCTTTTCTTGAATAAAGTATAGATGTAGCAGGCTTCAGTATGTTCACAAGACAACACAAATGAAGAAAAAAGTCCATATTCTAAGATTGGCAGAATGGAAAGACAGAAAGAAACTGGTTTGTTAAAAAGATTATTGACAGCATCCAGTTCCAGCTTTCATATGCCTTTACTGTGATATGAGATATAAAATAAATCCCTTATCCATTTAGTCCACTAAAAATTTACCTTCTATTACTTGCTGCTGGTTATATTCACAGTATGTAATAAAAGTTGGTATCATAGGCACTACATGGGAAGTATTTACATATTCAAAGAATATTCAATTTGGTTGTAGCTCTCTAATTTCTATACATTCATACATAGCACATGCTCTAGTTACATTGAATCATCTTACTCTCCTCATTAATATCTCCTTTATTACTTACAATCTAGAATAAATGTCATATTCAGTGTAAATCTGTTATTGATATTTTCTCCAAAGACACAAACAATATTTTTCTTGGTTGATCATTTTTGTTGTTGTTATTGTTTAATGTTTATCATATTACATCCTAATTTGGTCTTCTCTTCTGAAGTTCTGAAAGATAATACTTTGTATTTGCATGTAACTTTGTTATAGGCACATAGTAGTTAGTTGTAAGAAAATGTGAAATGAATAAAAGAATGGCACTTCCATAATCCTTTTTCCAGAGAGACCTCAGTGGTCTTCTTATTCACAACATTCCCACTGGAGTCTTCATATTCTTCATCAGTGTCAGGATGCCATTGTTCCGATGACTTCTGAAGTTTCAGCTTGGCCCACAGGGAGACAGCATCTTCACATTAGCAAATTGGGCAGTGTTTGGGATGCCCAAACACCTCATGCCGTGAGCATGGCCATTCAGCACAGTGCTACTGGAAGGCTTCCAGAACTCAGTAGGTGTAATTTCCACAAATTTCACAGTTGTAGTTTAGACCATGAAGCTTATATCTATACAGTAGGGAATGGGTTTGCCATCCCAGCCAAAGGGCAGGTTTCTGGGGTTGTAAATGATCTCATTCTCCTCATCTTCACCTTCACTCTCACTGATCTGCGTATACTTCTCTACTTTTCTACTTCTCATTTTTCCCTTATCCATGTACATTTTCATGAGGGAGATGATGCTGTTCCCCCCAAATCTCTACATATTCACAGATAAAGGCTTCTGGGAAGGCAATGTCTTTGTTCCTCTCAGTGTCTCATTTGACTTTTGACTTGGGATTTTTGGCAAGCAGGGAGGCGTCAAGTGACTCCAGGGACTTTCCTTAGGTGCTGAATAGCCTCTAGGCTCACTCTTCTAGGGTCCCACCTCACTTCAGGCCTAAAGCTAAGAGAGCAGATTTCAATCTGTACAGACCAAGGGAAGCCAACTCCTCCTAAGAAGAGAATACAGACAGGTCAAGATGGCCTCCTGCATGGGTCAGGGCTCCACTTGTCTCTTTTGGCCATCCAGGAAAGATATCATTCTCCCACTTCTCAAACTTATTATGAATCTTCCTAAAAATCCATTCTGATCTTGGAGCAGCTTCGCTCGATCTGTGTAATCTTGAAGGTAGTCAAGCAGCATTTCCAGGTATCTTTTATATTTGACATCCTTCTTTTCTGTAGAAATGTCAAATAACTGGTCAAAGATGACAAGTATGTGATATAATCCAGCTTCTCCCGAGGCCTTCAGGTTAATGTATTTGAGGTTAACAGTCATGGACATCTAAGTAACAACCATATCCCTCTTCATCTGTGAACTCCACCAAGTTCCATGCCTGTTCTCTTGGATTCTCTCAAACTTTCAGAAGCTCCTCAAATTCCACTGACATTGGCACACAGATCTCATTTGGGTGTTTCTGGTGGAAGTCCTTTATTTGCTTGAGTCTACTATAAAATTCGGCAAATTTGTTGGGTCTTGAAATGGCATTGAGTTCTTCCTTTCTTAATCCATTCTTACATCATACAAATCCCACAGTTTCCTACTGACTTCCAAATACCGCTCTTGCATGGCCCGTGTGCAGGTCTGCTGGTTAGGCTTAGGTGTCATGGGGATCAGGTAGTAAATATAATTTATCCCAAGAATGTCTTAGAGTGATCTCAGTCCATATAAATTTATCTTACATATAAATCCACAGTCAGTGAATGCAGATTTAGACCGGATATGCTTAGAAACCATCAGAATCATCCAATTTGATACCTAAAACTTTGAAGGAAATTTATTATAGAAGAAAAGGTCAAGTACATGGACCAAGTGTCAAGGAGATCCAACTCCACACCAAAGTTTAAGCTAAAAGAGATACTGCATCCATAACTGAATAACGAAGTTTAGTACAACCACTAAAAATCTAAAATATTCTTTTCACAGCCCCTTTTAATTCGCTTATGTGGCCTTTACAGAACACAGTTGTGTGTGTGTGTGTGTGTGTGTAGATATACACTCTGCTCTAAAATAAAAGCTTTTATTTTTTATTTTTTTAAATTTTAAAATGATAAAAAAAGGTTTTTAGAACCCTTCATGTAAAATGGAATATGTAAACATTTTATTTTTAAATGCCTTTTAGGATGCACTTTCCAAGAAGCTAAGGAAAAAATTATCAAGGTTTCAAAAATATAAATGTATTCCCAAGAAAGAGTTTTAGTAAGAAAATAGGATAAAGATAATATGTAAAAGTGGTACAACACAGAATGGTTTAGAGGTAAGAATTTAGCATACAATCTTAGGATTCCAGACAGAAAATGGATTTTGTTTTAAGTGAAGTATGTGTGTTTTATATTAAATACAAAAGACACATCTATTATCCTTATCGGAAGTAACTGAAGTTTAATAAAGGAAGTAGATAGGATTTTAAAATCTTTGGCTAAATAACAAATATCATATATATTAAACAAAAAGTTTAAAACAAACCTAAGGTGGTTCTAGCATTTTCACTGTCTATAGCATGCACAGAGAATAAGTTGGAAAGAAATATTTTTTGAACAGAAAAAGTGTTACTCAGTACTATGCAGGAACATTATCAATCATGGAATAAGATCTAATATAAGCAATAGATATTCAAGTAATCACTACATGAAATAGCTAAGAAATTCATCATTCTTATCTTTCCATCATAGGTTTACCATATACACCCAAGGGGCAATACTTTCGTGGAGTTCTTTCTGAGATCATTGTACCCTCAAAATACGGTAGATAAAATAATGACAACTTTTTGTGCATTTTATAAAAACATAATTACAATTTCAAAATCAATCATGATAAAATATTGCAAGATGAAACCGTAAGAAATTTCAGATCATGAATAAATTCAGATTGAGACCTGGTTACTTTGATTGGACTGAGCTTAGGCCTATGACTATAAATGTTTATCATTTTTCTTATTTTTATTCATATAATACTTATTACTAAAAGCAGGGTGTACTACAATATACAACACAAACTCTATGAAGCCAGAATGTGGGCCTTGTTAATATTTTAATCTCCTATATTCTCTAAAAGAGTACTTTGTAGAACTTTCCAAAACCAATATACTACAGTAACATCTGATTAGAGCATACTGTCATTACTCTTCTGTGTCCTGTAATAACATTCCCTTATTTTCCTCACGTTTATGCTAAGGTATGATGTATTTTAAAATTTACATACCATTGAATAAATATTTCAGTTTGGAAATGTTTATCTCCTTTGATGCTTTGTTAAGAACTAGAACATCTGGGATATGCTCTGTTGAATCAATTCTCACGTATTCATTTCTTTATATTACTGGATATACATCTGTTATACTCAGTTTTCATGGGTTAAATTGTTTCCCCTCAGAGGTCATTTAAGTCCTAACCTCCAGTACCTCAAAATATGACCAACTTATAGATCTCTAAGGTCTTTACGTAGATAATCAAGTGAAAATGAGGTCATTAGGTTTGCCTCCAGTCAAAATAACATAAGATAGCTTATAAAATAAAATAAAATCCACCTATAAACGAACTTCGAAAGAGTAAAACTGATCCATAAATTAAGGGAAAAAAAAAGACTTAACAAAAGTCAATATTCTATAAAGAAAGACAAAAAGATTCAATCTGGTGAATATAAGCCTAACTGTACCATTTATCAATTTGAATACAAAGAGATGAAGCACATTATTTAGAATGCAGAGATTGTGCGACTGTGGAAAAGAATAATATTCACCTATATGCTAAATTCAAAGGACAGAGAAAGCTATGCCATGCAGACACTGATTATATAAAATCAAGAATGTCTATATTAATATTATTCAAATTAGAATTCATAACAAAGAGTGTTATAATGGACATAAAGGGATATTTCATAACAACAAAAGGGTCAATTAAGTTAATAAAAATATTATACAACACCAAATATATATGCTTTTAATAAAAGAGTTTGAAAATAAAGAGAAATAGAAAAATTCAAAATATATTCAGAGACTTCCACAATTCTCTCAGAAACTGACAAGTGTTTAGAACACAAAAAGGCTATAAAAGACATCAATGTAACCTTATTGACATACACACGGCAATAGCAGAATAAACATTCTTTTCAATTGCGCCTGTGAATTGACCATGATAGACCACATGCTTTTTTCGTAAAATATAAAATGGTTAAATTCTTTGTAGACTATTCTCTGAGCAAAAGAAATTATATTAAAAATTCATAAAAAATAGTATCTGGAAAATACCTAAATTTTATAAATTAGCATACTCTTAAATAGCCAATGGATCAAAGGAAAAAAATACAAGTGAAATTAGAAAATATTTTAAACTGAATGATAAAGAAAATACAACCTATTGATATTGAGAGGATATGTGTAATGACATATTTAAAGGAAAGTTATATTTTTAAATGTTATAACAGAGAAAAGAAAAATATAAAAGTATCTGATTCTCCCTTAAGATATCAGAAAATCGGGGCGCCTGGGTGGCTCAGTCGTTAAGCGTCTGCCTTCGGCTCAGGTCATGATCCCAGGGTCCTGGGATCGAGCCCCGCATCAGGCTCCCTACTCTTCAGGAAACCTGCTTCTCCCTCTCCCACTCCCCCTGCTTGTGTTCCCTCTCTCGCTATGTATCTATCTGTCAAATAAATAAATAAAATCTTTAAAAAAAAAAGATATCAGAAAATCACAGAAAATTAAATGAAAAATAAGTAATAAGAAATAATAAATATAATAACAAGACAAAAATAGAAAAATCAATGAAACAAAAATTTGTGTTTAAAAGATCAGTGATTTGGTAAACATTTAACTAGACTATAAAAGAAAAAGAAATGATGCAAATTCCTGAAATTAAAAATGAAAGATGTCATCACAGAGGCAACAGAGAGTAAAAGAATGAAAAAGAACATTATATTTTTTCATCATGATAAGTGTACTCTTTAATCCCCGTCCCCTATTCCCTCCATGCCCCCACCCACCTCCTCTCTGGTAACCATCCATTTGTTCTCTATAGTTAAGAGTCCTCTTCTTGTTTTCTCTCTCTCTTTTTTCCTTTGCTCATTTGTTCTGTTTTTTTAAATTCCACATATGAGTGAAATCATATGATATTTGTCTTTGTCTGACTGACTTATTTCACTTAGCATTGTACTCTCTAGCTCCATCTATATTGTTGCAAATGGCAAGATTTCATTCTTTTCTATGGCTGAATGATATTCCATTGTACATATGTACCACATCTTCTTTATCCATTCATCTACTGATGGACACTTGGGCTGCTTCCATAATTTGGTTATTATAAATAATTGTGCTATAAACATAGGGGTGCATGTATCTCTTTGAATTACTGTTTTTGTATTTTTGGGGTAAATACCCAGTAGTGCAATTCCTGAATCATAGGGGAGTTCTATTTTTAACTTTTTGAGGAACTTCCATACTGTTTTCCACAGTGGCTGCACCAATTTGTATTCCCACTCACAGTACAAGAGGGTTCCTTCTTCTCCACATCCTCACCAACACTTGCTGTTTCTTGTGTTTTTGATTTTAGCTATTCTGACGGGTGTGAGGTGATATCTCATTGTAGTTTTGATTTACATTTCCCTCATGATCAGTGTTGTTGAGCATATTTTCATGTGTCTGTTGGCCATCTATATGTGTTCTTTGGAGCAGTTTCTGTTCATATGTTCTGCCCATTTTTAGTTTTTTTTAAATTTTACTTGAATTCAATTAATTAACATATAGTGTATTATTAGTTTCAGAGGTAGTTTAATGATTCATCAGTTGCATATACAACCCAATGCTCATTACATCAAGAGCCCTCTTTAATGCCCATCACCTACTTACCCCATCTACCCACACTCCTCCCCTCGAGCAACCCTGTTTGTTTCCTATAGTTAAGAGTCTCTTATAGTTTGTCTCACTCTCTGATTTCGTCTTATTTTATTTTTCCTTCCCTTCCCCTATGCTCCTGTTTTGTTTCTTAAATTCCACATATGAGGAAATCATGTGATAATTCTTTCTCTGATTGACTTATTTCACTTAGCATAATACCCTCTAGCTCCATCCATGTCATTGCAAATGGCAAGATTTCAATTTTTTGATGGTTGAGTAATATTCCATTATATATATATATATACATATATACCACATCTTCTTTATCCATTCATCTGTCGTTGGACATCTGGGCTCTTTCCTTATTTTGGCTATTGTGGACATTGCTGCTATAAACATTGGGGTGCAGTTGCCCCTTCAAATCACTATGTTTTTATTCTGCCTATTTTGAATTGTATTATTTTTTAGGCAATTAGTTGTATCAGTTCTTTATATATTTTGGATACTAACCCTTTACCAGATATGTCACTTGCAAATATCTTTTCCCATTCCATAGGTTGCCTTTTAGTTTTGCTGATTCTTTCCTTCACTGTGTAGAAGCTTTTTATTTTGATGTAGTCCCAATAGTTTATTTTTGCTTTTTTCCCCTTACTTTCATAGACATATTAGTAACAAGTTGCTAGAGTCAAGGTCAAAGAGGCTGCTGCCTGTCTCACATTAAGGATTTAATCCATTTTGACTTTATTTTTGTCTCTGGTGAAATTGGTCCAATTTCATTCTTTTGCGTGTTGCTGTCCAGTTTTCCTAACACCATTTGTTGAAAGCACTGTCTTTTTCCATTGGATATTCTTTCCTGTTTTGTCAAAGATTAGTTGACTATATAGTTGTGGATCCATTTTTGGGTTTTCTGTTATATTCCATTGACTTATGTGTCTATTTTTATGGTAGTATCATATTGTTTTAATTACTACTGCTTTGTAATATAACTTGAAATCTGGAATTGTGATGCCTCCATTTTTGTTTTTTCTTTTTTTTTTAAGATTTATTTATTTATTTGAGAGGGGGAGGAAGGGGCAGAGGGAGAGGGAGAAAGAATCTCGAGAAGACCCCGATAAACATGGAGCCAGAAGTCAGGTTTGATTCCAGGACCCTGAGATCATGACCTGAGCTGAAATTAAGAGTCAGACAGTTAATCAACTGAGCCACCCAGGCAACTCTTGTTTTTTCTTTTTCAAAATTGCTTTGACTATTCAAGGTCTTTTGTGCTCCCATACAAATCTGAGGATTATTTGTTCTAGTTCTGTGAAAAATGCTATTGGTATTTTGATAAGGATTGCATTACATCTATAGATTGCTTTGGGTAGTATAGACATTTTATCTGTTCTTCCAACTCATGAGGATGGAATGTCTTTCCATTTCTTTGCATCATCTTGAATTTCTTTCATCCGTGTTTTACTGTTTTCAGAAGATGAAGAGGAACATTACAAAACAAATGTTTGCCAGTGACTAACAGCTTCAATAAAGTGGGTAATTTTTTTGAAATACAGAAAATATTCAAACTGACATAAGAAGTAGAAATCTGAAAAGCCATATATATTGATTAAAGATATGGAAGTGTTACCTCAAAACAAATAAAAGAGAGCTTGTATTAGATTACAAAAGAAAACTTCCTTTATGTGGGAAGATTATGGAATGATCATTTGAGGAAGTAACCTTATTGATGAGGAAGGAAAAAAAAGGAGAGAGAAAAGAATGTTTTATGTTATAGGGACAGTAAAAGTAAAGGTCCCTAAGTAGAAAAAGTCTTTCTTGACTTTGAGGAATTGCAAGAATGTCAGTGGTTTGGGAGTGCAATGACTAAGAGGTCCAGTGAAGTAGGAGGTGATTTCTAGAGGTCAATAGGGTGTTATGATACTCATAGATTAAAAAATACATTTAATAAACTGCTCTGTCTTTAATAAATTATTTAATACAAGTTACAAGTAGGATATATAAGTATAATATTATGGACCTTCATGTCCTTTTTCAAAAGTCATCTTCCCATTAAAGATCACCCCTGTTGCTATCCTATCTGATAATATTTTATTCCCTCAACCCCTGCAGTTTAAAACTTCCTATTCATCGTTCTTAGCCAATTTGTTTTTCTCCTTTATCTATTAATCTTTATTTTTTTTCTCATCTGTCTTCCCTACTGAAATGTAAACTTCATGAAGACAGTTTTTTAGTACTGCTTTATTTACTGCTGTATTCTCAGGACTTAGAGAAGTTGCTAGCACATAATAAGCTCTCAATAGTTTTTTTTTTTAATGAATGAATGATTAGCAGCTGAAACAGTGAATGATCATTAAATTAAAATGCAACATTTGTGAATGTCAACCCCCCAAAAGCATACATGATTTTTTATTAACAGAAAGGAAAAAGAATGTAGACCATTCAAGAAATGAAAATCTATTTCTCCATGGGATGTTGTGCATGAAAATTTATCATAGCGAGCAGTGTGTCTTCAACAATTTTAAGCAAAAGGGAATATATTTCAATTATCTTTTCCCGAGGCATCTGAATGGGATATACTGCTTCATTGCAGGTGTTTAGAGATCATGGTCACTTCTTTAATAGCAATCCCAATGGCTCACATTATTCAATGCCAATATGCACAGAGGTCGAATTTCTGTAGGTAAGTAATTCCACCTTAAAAACTTGCGATGCACATAAATAGCACTGTCAAGAATATGTCAGACCCATACAACAAAAAGAAAGGAAGAATGCATATAAATTTGAAAATGAGAACAAATTTATTTAAAAGGAGGTATGGCCTGACATAATTCCCTCTTCACCTTTGGCTGACATAATGGCCTATGACCTACATAACCAATGACATATAGGATGAATATTGCTTAGTTTATTATCTGTCCAACTGAGGCATATAATTCTGACCGTTAGACAACTGTGTATCAAAATCTACACTAAAAGGTGAATAAAGTACATGCTAATGTGTTAAATGTTAGTGTATACAAATAATTATCACACTAGCAAAATTGAAAAATGTTGGAGTCTGATGGATCCCGACTTAAATATCAGTGTTATCACTTCCTACTTTTGCAAGCTTTCTTAATTATTAAATCCCTCCAAGCTGTGTTCCCTAACTGATAGCCAAAAATGCCACAGTTCCAATAAGATATTTATGAACAGTGATATAATATATAGACAAAGTCAACAGAATGGCTGGCTTATTATGACCATATCCTAACCAGGTTTTCCTCTATTATGCAACCCCATTCCAGACACTGAATTGGAAGACACTACTTGAAAATGTTATCCCACTAAATGACATGGTAAACATTTTTATTTTTTTTATTTTATTTTTTTTAAGATTTTATTTATTTATTTGAGACAGAGAGAATGAGAGACAGAGAGCATGAGGGAGGAGGGTCAGAGGGAGAAGCAGACTCCCTGCTGGGCAGGGAGCCCGATGCGGGACTCGATCCCGGGACTCCAGGATCATGACCTGAGCCGAAGGCAGTCGCTTAACCAACTGAGCCACCCAGGCGCCCGGTAAACATTTTTAGTGTGTTGGAGTACCCAGTATGATTGCAATCATAACATAAAATGCTTAAATATTGATTTTAGGATAATACAACATTTTTAAAAATACCAAGGATGATTTCTTTTTTTAAGATTTATTTCTTTACTTGGGAGAGAGAGAGAGAGGAAGAGGACACGCAGAGGGGATGGGGTAGACGGAGAGGGAAAAAGAAGTTTAAGCAGACTGCACTGAGTGCAGAGCCCGACGTAGGGCTCAATCTCAGGACCCCAAGATCACGACCTGAGTGGAAACCAGGAGTTACGCTTAACCAACCGCACCACCCGGATGCCCCAAGGATGATTTTATTAATAAGGTTGAGTCACAAATTCTTTTCTATTCTAATGCTTTTGCATTGAAGCACTTGATAACTATGGTGACAAAAAAATTATTCCAAATGGAATATATTAACAAAGCAATCACCTTAAGTATCTCTTGTCCATACTACTCATATATCTCTTATCCATTCTACTCAGTTTTTCTGACAAAAACTCTATTCTCAACCAAAATAGTCATTTTGTATCATGTGGTTCCTGTAAAAGCTCATACCATTTTTCAGAAAACAAAGAAGCTGTTTAGGCCTGTCTCAAAAGTTGAAGCTTGTTTATGTGAGATGATGACTAATTTGTTATTCAGAAGAAATCCCAGAAACAAATGCACCGATTGCATTCAGGTAACATGATTCCCCATCGAAATTAACACCTTTAGAAATATAGAATTTTAGGTTCATAAATAGCTATCTGTATTGTAAAGTACATGTATTTCAACAAGAATACTGTAGTAAGTTAAATTTTGCTTAATATGTAGATAAAAAACAAGGACTCATATGAGCGAGGAAAACTCTTTTTACCTATAATTAAAGCCAAGACTATAATAGGCAATTAGACCTCACTCTGCAAATGCACTTCTGAATCATAAGATATATTTTATATGGAGTACCATTTGTAATGAGAATTGTGGTAATTACCTCATATTTTTCCACCTTTCATAAATGATCTTAATTATCTAATAGAACTCTTTTCTTCCTGTGAGGCATTTGCCAAAATGTTATTTCTAATAAGTAAATGTACAGTTTCAAAAGAGGGTAGAGTAAATCATAGAAGATGATATAGCAAATCAAAGATTTAGGGGAATACAATACATAAACCGCAGATGCTATTATATTGTTTCATACATCATTGTATTATTTACTGATTCATTAAATATATATTTTGGCACTTACTTGCAAGGTAGGTATTCACTGCTGTCAGAGATGCATAAATACATAACTACTTTTATTTTAAAGGGAGGAAAAATCTCCAATAAATATAACCCATTTTCCTCAGGGAATAATACACTTTACTTACGTTAAGTAATTTCAAAAAAATAAATGGAATAAAATGTTGTAACAAGGAGACTAAAAATATTCTTTAAATTATTTTAACATTTAAAATATGAACTTCCTGGGGTGCCTGGGTTATTCAGTTGGTTAAGCGTCTGCCTTCAGCTCAGGTCATGATCTCAGGGTCCTGGGATCAAGTCCCGCATCCGGCTCCCTGCTCAACGGGGAGTCTGCTTCTCCCTCTGCCTCTCCCTGCACTCATGCTCTCTTGTTCTCTCTCTTTCTCTCAAATAAATAAAAATCTAAAAAACAAAAAACAAAAAAATAACCCATGAACTTCCATAATTTTATATCAGTGTGGGGCATGAAACTGCGGTTTTCCCACTTGTGTGATTCTTAAGGTTAGAGGTATTTTTTCCAGTGGATTTCGGTAATTTGATTTTATTCATTAGATTCTTTTATTAGTTAACATGCAGATGTATTTATTCTTTTTTTTTTTGAATTTTTGGTAGCTTTACTTTAGTAGGACTGCTCATCATTACAAAAGCATAAATGTCAGCTCTGCAGCTTGTTGCTACGGTTAGCTTCAACAAGAATGTCAGAAGTGACAAGGCATAAAGTGATTCAGAGTGATGACATTCCTGTTGATAATAGATTGGCTTCCATGTATGCTGCAGCAGCTTTGATCTCTGAAACCTCTCGTTTAAAAAAAAAAAAAAAAGAGAGAGAGAGAGAACTCCACTAGTCTGTGGTAGGAAATTTCAATCTTTCTACCAAACATTGTCAGAACTATCTTAGATGATTTAAATGTCACACTCACTTTATTTGTTGGATTATTTTTTGAAATATAAGTATGAACAGAGATTAACTATCATGTGTAGATTTGGGAACCATGGCCATCATTTATTTCTGAATATAATCTGTGGTGTGCAAATAGTAAGTATTCATGAGTAGTATGGTATTTTGAACCAAAATGTCATGGAGACGGAAGAGAAACCTTTTTTGAATATGCCACAGATTATTTATACATCATAGTGTTGGCTTTCTTGTGCAGGATGAGAACAACTCGGCACTACCAATTTGCGTATGTACATCTCTTCATTGATTTTTATGGTGAAATTTAAAAGAAGGTAAAGATTGTCACTTGAATTTATAGGAATCTCCTTTTCAGTTTTGTCTACATAATCTTAATTTAATTTAACAAAAATTTAAATTAAAAACTTAATGTTAACTAGCTCTTTCAAATTTGAATATTAGAGTCATTCTTTATAACTTATTATGCTTAAAATATTTTTCCATGGATCTAGCAATTAATTACTTAAGCCTCCAATAAAATATGTTTGCTAGCTGGTTTTACTGTGTTTTACACATTTTGACAATTCCTTGTGTGTATTATGTTTATGAGAGTTCAGAATATAATTTAGAGATATAAAACTCTAAGAAATATTTACAATAAATGGGCTGCAACATGTCAAGTAGATCAATATATCAAAAGAAATGATATTTAAAATCTAAAATTATTTGGGAGTACATGGAAATACCTATACTGGTAAACAAGACAGAGTCTGTGTCTCCAAGAAACTTACTGTTAATAAACAATAAATATTACTCTGATCTTTAGATAAACTCTTAACTTAGTATGACATTCAAAAATAAGATGAAACTCAGGAACACTATAATTGTATTACATAAGTTATTTATTTTTATCTAACTCTTTACCTTTGTATTCAATCTTAGGTGAATATCTATCATACAAAGATGATCTCACCTATTCTCTGAGAGCAGTAAACCCAAAATTTCATTAGACAACATACCCCAAACAATGTGATGTGCAAACTCTCCCCTAAAGGTCTAAATCACGTAGTTGAGCTGCACACATCTAGAAAAGAAAAGTGCAAAAATAAAATTTTGGTTAATATACAACTAAGAGAAGTATACCTAGCTGCTAGAGTTTTCGTATCTGCACCAGCCAGGAGGCTGTAGTTGGCATTTATTAGATTTTTTTTTTTAATATTTTATTTGACAAAAACACAGCAAGAAAGGGAACACAAGTTGGGGAGAGGGAGAAGCAGGCTTCCCGCTGAGCAGAGAGCCCCATGTGGGGCTCGATACCAGGACCCCGGGATCATGACCTGGGCCGAAGGCAGATGCTTAACGACTGAGCCACCCAGGCGCCCTGGCATTTATTAGATTTTATCTACCACTTTGTACATAGCCAGCACCTAAGCTGACCAGGTTTCTTCACCTGGTGAGGTGATTCCAACTTTTTTTGTTTTGTTTTGTTTTGTTTTAAGATTTTATTTATTTATTTGACAGAGAGAGACACAGCGAGAGAGGGAACACAAGCAGGGGGAGTGGGAGAGGGAGAAGCAGGCTTCCTGCTGGGCAGGGAGCCCAATGTGGGGCTCGATCCCAGGACTCTGGGATCATGACCTGAGCCGAAGGCAGACGCTTAACGACTGAGCCACCCAGGCGCCCCCAACTTTGTTTTGAAGTATCTGAGGTTTCAGTGGTCCTTCGTTTATTGGACTATCATGTATTCCCAGTAAATTTGGTCTTGGAAGTACTAAGGGAAGTACCCAGTGAGTGCCACAGGTTCCAAATATATTCCATCCTGAGCTAATTTTGTAGCCGAAAACTAACGCTGTAGATCAATTTTATGGTTCACTGGATTAAATGTCACTCTGTTCATGATGTCAGTTTAGGTCTCATAGAGAGAATACCACAGTTATATGTTCAGTCTCTCTCAGGGCTGAAGAGAAAGACAAGAGATGCCCTTCAAAAAGAGAATAGTTATCACTAGAGGAGGACATTATTTTGCTGCAAAATCCTCAGAATCTGTCCTAAAATTATTGTAGTGGGACTAACCAGAGGATCCTTATGTATGACTGGCAGTGAGAGCCTTATTGTAACTGTTGTCTTATGAGGCATACTTTCCAGGAGACTTTTATTTCAATTGAACCTGCTGCAGAGCCTTATTTTTTTCTTGACTCCACTCAAAAACTTTCAGCTAAATGAGTTAATTGATAATGAGTTAGAACATGAAGCCCCTTATGGTTTATGTTGCCTCTAAAATCTGAAGAGACCCAAGGTGAAATTTTCCAGTTTCTCAGTGCTAGACAGTATAAACTGTCTCTCAATTTAGGGAGTGTTTCCCAACATGTTCAAAACTGATGGGCCTCTAGAAACTTTGGTAATTTGACAGAACCCAGAATCTTCATTGGGTTTATCTTTTACCACTAGCATGCATGTGTTTCACTAGAATATCTGGTTAGTAGCTACTTTCTGCTTGCCAGATCCCATCATTCTGAGTTACCAATAGTGGGGCGACATGACATTCTGCAGAATATTCAGATAATTTATATCCCTTACAATTCTTTTAAGGCAGAGAGCATGAGAGCTGATATAGCCCTGAGATAAGACAAGCAAGACATACTATTATTCCTCCCCAATGATAGTGAAGTGCTTCTCCTCATCCCTGTTAATTGTTTTGGAGAAAAATATGATTTGCACTACTTTTCAGGGAGTGAATTGTGTCAAAGTACAATTGTAAATTGTACAAAGTACAATTGTAAATTGTAGTCAAAGTATAATATGTAAAACAGCAACTGGATTTAGATAACATCTGCTTAAGCTTTAAATAACAAGCAATCTACATAGCTTTTGCACCAACCAAACACATCAATTAAATGGAAATTTGAGAGAAATCACCACTTATATCTTTAGTATCTTAGATATTGCTGCTAATTTCTGAAATTTCTCCAGGAATGAGGTGTTGCTTATTTTTTTGCTATTTTCTTAAGAAGGGGAAGTTCTGGGGTTTTCTACTTAACTCCCCTTCCTTTCGTAGCACCTTCATTTTCAGGGAGCCAAATGCAGGCATTCTGCAGTTTACTAATTAGATCTATTCAAACCATACAATCCCCTTGTGAGATTTACTGTACTACAGAACTTGGACAAAGCTTTACTTATCACTTAGCATCCACAAATATTCACTCACACCAATGATGCCCACATATGATTTCAGATACTTAGGCATTAGAATCTATTCAGTGTTAGTATCTATTTACTCCTGGTAATTTCAGGTCACCAGAGTGGTTTTTCTGATATATAGCTCCAGGTCCTTTTGTGGGAGGCTTGGAAGAAAATTTATAAGATATGTGTATGGAGGTGTGGTGGTTCTTCCTTAACTAGTTGTGGGTCAGCTTACTGGTTTAATATAAGAACTAGTTTAGCAACTATGGCTTCCTATTACAACACTTCAAATCAAGCATCTATGAACAGTCCAAGTTTTATTTTTAATACATAAAGTATTATTTTAAAATAATCTTTTATCTGACTGTAATCTTTTCATTTTTAAAAGTGTTGAAGGCTGGCGCCTGGGTGGCTCAGTTGGTTAAGCGACTGCCTTCGGCTCAGGTCATGATCCTGGAGTCCCTGGATCGAGTCCCGCGTCGGGCTCCCTGCTCGGCAGGGAGTCTGCTTTTCCCTCTGACCCTCCCCCCTCTCATGTGCTTTCTCTCATTCTTTCTCTCAAATAAATAAACAAAATCTTTAAAAAGATAAAAAATAAAAAATAAAATAAAAAATAAAAGTGTTGAAGGCAATTAACAGCTACAGGTTTTTGGATGTCAAACCAATAATTGCCATTCCACCCATGCTTCTGATAAAGTCATTTCCACTACACTGTCTCAGATATTTAATCACAGTGACCTGACCTCTGTCACTCCAGTAGGCTATTATTTCTGTTGAAGAGGGTCCCCCATTTCAATAGTGATATTTCCTTTTCTTATTCATAATCTAAAGAGCTTTCCAGGAATGCTGGTGCTCCCATCACTGACATGTTTCCAATGTCTTAAAGAAAGGACTATCCTCAGAGTCCCTTCTGTGAATACCTGTTGATGGAAGGTAAGTGAGCTTTACATAATAAATCCAACACATCATTTGTGCCTTCACAGTTTTTCCTCTACAAAAGACTAAGTGAGCTCAATAATCTTAACATCACTTGATGTAGATAATAACACTGTTAAATCCGGGCTTCATGCATCGAATCAAACAGTGTTAAGGCTACTTTCAGCTGCCAAAAATAGTACATTAAATCCCTAAATATGGTAAGCTGTCTGCATATAGGCAATTTAAGCCAAATTCAACCTTATCCTCTGGCTTAATACTCCTAAATTTATTCCCATACAAGCTCATAAGATTCTTGCTGTTAAAACTTTCAAGATCTTTCGATTCCTTTGGCGTATACTCCATGTTTTTCTGCTCAAGGTTTTACAATTCTCCTCTTGGGATCAGACTTACTTTATGGGCTTGGAGGCCATAAAAGATGAGTGACCTGTTTTTTCAAAGGTCTTCAATTCATCTAAATCTACATTAATATCCTCAAGGCAAGTCTGAGTTACTTCATCTGACTCTACTAATGCCACAACCTTGGCTGAAGAAATTTGGCAATGCATGTTAAACTTGATTTATAACTTGAGCCCTGACCACAATCAAATTGGGGCCCAATGCTCCGATATTGTCCTAGTCGACTCCAGATGCTATAAGAAAATACCATAGATTGGGTAGATTGGGAAATAAACAAAACACATTTATTTCTCACAGTTTTGAAAGATGGAAGGCCAAGTTTAGAGTGCCAGTATGGTCAGCTGAGGACCCTCTTTCAGGTCAGTCTTTTGGTTGTATTCTCATGTGGCAGAAGGAATGAAGGATCTCTCTAGGGCATTAATCTCACGCATGAGGGCTCTAACCTCACAACCTAATATCACCTTACAACCTAATAACATCCCAAAGTTTTCATCTCCTAATACCATCACATTGGATATTAAGATTTCAACACATGAATTTTGGTAAGAAACAAATAGCCTATTAGCGGGTATATATGTCCTGAACTTATAAAGAATAAGATTTTGTTTTAATATCTCCACAAAGTCCTCTGTGACTCCATTCATTCTGTTAGCTGAGAAGTCAAAGCCCCAGGCTTATCATTTAATTTTTTAAAGCTCTCCAATGTCTTTAGAAATGGCCAAACCATTCTATAAAATTGTAGCCACAACTTGTACAGTATCAGTTATGTGCAGCTGATATTGATATTGACTTGATATCCCTAATTCTCACCTTCAGTCACTACTTCATCC
The DNA here is from genome assembly GCF_054177405.1 of Leptonychotes weddellii. NCBI lineage: Eukaryota > Metazoa > Chordata > Mammalia > Carnivora > Phocidae > Leptonychotes > Leptonychotes weddellii. The sequence goes on along the minus strand of NC_138370.1, from coordinate 56,576,155 downwards.
ATGTAACAATAAGTGATAATTGTACTAATGTAAAAATTATTTGCATCATATTTTCTCCCACAAGGAGGTCATTAAAATGTTCACACTCAGACAGTCAAGTAACCTACTCTCAAAATCCTATGTTATACTCTGTTTTCTGGGATAACTCATTATAACAAGAAGGGAATCAGTCAGGGCTAATCTTGCTAAACAAAACCATTCTGAGTATCTGCAATGGGTTGAAGAGACAAAGTGTAGTTGTAGTGTTTCTGTATTCAAAATGTGGGTCACTTGATGGAAGGTTAAATAATGGCAGTCTTGCTTACGGGAGCTGAGGAATACAGAGTAAGGCATAGCAGATCCTGGATATACTGCTAGAGGTAGAAAAGGAGAATGAAAAACACAGGCTTCTCTTTCTCCCCAGCCTTTTAATGGTTTCAACTGTTGTTCAAACCCAGATAAGAGCCAACTTGCATGGAAATGGAGGAAATCAGAATATGTTACCCTAAAACATGTCTCTTAGACATATTATTTTGAGTTAAAGGCACTTAAGAAACTGTAGGTACAAGAAGATATTCTGAACTTCCTTTTCATTCCTGGAAGCAGGCGATAAAGCTGCCATTTCAAAGTTACTCTCCCTATATTAGAAGGAAATAAAACATTGTTATCACCACAGATGGGGAATTTAGAGCTGATAAATCTGTACAAACAAGCCTTGTTAAACTAACTTTTATCCTCCTGGTTACTCCTTCACCACTTACTACCCTCAGCCCAAATTCCTTTGTCTTGTTCATTCTACAAGAATGTTTTATATCTTTGTCTAAAAGGTATAAAAGTGGGGTGCCTTGATGGCTCAGTTGGTTAAGTATCCGACTCTTAGTTTCCACTCAGGTCACGATCTCATGAGCTGGAACCCAGCATTGGCATCAGCTTCCTTGCTCAGTGGGAAGTCTGCTTGAAGATTCTCTCCTTCTACCCCTCCCCTCACTTGCATGCACGTGTGCTCTCTCTCTCAAGTAAATAAATAAATCTTTTTTAAAAAATTTAAAAAATAACAGGTATAAAAGCTTTCTGCTTTGGTGCCTTCTTTGGAGCTTAATTTTTAATGAAGGCTTCCATTTACATGTAAAATTTTAACAAAATGTATATCCTTTTCTTCTGTTAATCTGTTTTATGTCAGATTAATTATTAGGCCCAGCCAGAGACCTTTAAAGGATAGTGAAAAATTTCTTCCTTCTCTATAGGTGTTTGTGTAATAAAGTGTGGAGCATAAACTTTCCTCTGATATATGGTAGATTAGCAGAATAACAAAGGAAAAGATCTGGGAGCAAACAAGTCAAGGACTGATACATATGGTATTATTTATTTTTTTAAAGGATTTATTTATGTATTTTAGAGAGTGAGAGAGAGCACAGGAGGGAGGGGCAGAAGGAGAGAGGAAGAGAGAAACCTAAGCAGACTCCACACTGAGTGTAGAGCCCGACACAGGGTTCGATCTCACAACCCTGAGATCACAACCTGAGCCAAAACTAAGAGTCAGATGTTCAACTGACTTTGCCACCCAGGCATCCCTGACACCTTTGGTTTTAAAGATAAATATCAGAAAATATTTTATTATGGATTAAAAATAACTTGGTACTTAAATATTTTTAGTAAATTAGAGTATAAGAAAATAACAATTTTATAAATGTTTAAATTGTAAAATTTTATTAAATTCTACAAAATAAACATAAAATTCACGTTTCACTTAAATTTTGGTTTTAACCTTTGAGTTATTCTATTTATGATAAGAAATTTTGTACATTAGTTAATTTCCCAGAAATCTTATTATTTTAACTATAACTAATGTCAGCCCATAAAAATAGTTTTCTATTAAAATGAATGAGGTATTATACTTCTAACCAAGATGGAGTAACACCCATTTTTCAGATTATTTTTATTTTGGACTATAACAATAACAACCACAACCAGTAACATGCTGCTTTTCTGCATATTCATTTGGATTTTAGGAAATTATTGCCTTTGCCCCTGGATAAATAACCTATAGGAAAAAAGAAAAATTGTACCACATTGCAAAATCTGTAAACTGCAGAAGTCAACAGCTTGAAGACAACTTCCCAGGGGCAGGGAAGAAAACGAGTGTCACAAGAGATAAGACAAGCACATATTAGGACAGCAAGCTGGGGAAATGACTGTTTTCAATGCCGCTGTCCCAGACAGTAATTATTCTTTCCCTTCTGGCACTTCCAGCCACCACCTCAAAAGGTGATTTTTGGTCTATGGTGTGAAGAACTTTTTTTTTTTTTTTCAAAGACATAGAGTTGCTTTGAAGAGAGGTGCAATGACAAACTTTCAAATATGAATAAGAATTATGCCAAAATTAAAGATTTACCCTTCTTCATGAATAAGAACAAAAACAAATGAACAATGATTGTAAAGAAACTCTACATAAGACAATGATAGGACATAATCTCTGAAGATGAGAAACAAATAATGCATGTGCTTTCTATAATTGTGTCAACTTCCTAATGAGAGCATTTCCAGGCCACCACACAAGAAAGAGAAACCAGACAGAACTTGGTAGACTCCCTGAACTGAAGAGAGAGATTTGTAATTGTGGGCAGAACAAGGCAACTAGAGTTCTAAGGATAATGTGGCAGAAAGGAAAAAAAGATGGTCAGGGGGATAACTGTGGAGGTCTAGAGAGAGTCGTTCTCTAACGACTAAGTACTAATGCTAAGTATTAATCAGAGCATACATGCCAAGAAACTTCCCAATGAATTACCTTAAAAGATTAGAGGTAAAAGCACCGAACTTTCACTTAATCTTGGGAATAGTGCTTGTTCCTATAAGACAGACTAGAAATTTTTATGACATATGGGGCTTTATTTAGATAAATGTGTAAGTCTTATTTCTATGTGGGGGAATAATTTGCCCTATACTGAGCAATAATAAAGTCTGGGTTAGATAAATATTAAAAGCAATATCTGAAAGTACAAAACTGTTTCCAAGTAATTGTGCCCTGGAACAAAGCTAGACAATAGATAGTTATATATGAGTAACCAGCACCCAATAAGGCAAAATAACAATCAGCAATCATCTTTTTATCTGTTTCTAACACACTGCCACTGATTATCCACTGATTTCTTTTTTTTTTTCAGATAGAAGGTATATTTTTCACATATTTAACAAACAAGAGAGAGAAAGTTCAGAATAATAGGTACCAATCAATCCTGACATTTTTTTACTAATTTTCATAGAAGTAGAAATGCAAACTGTAAGAAACAGTTTATCTGTTCAGTATGAAGAGGAGACAGCAATGAGAATCTTCTTGCATTATGTACATCCCTATAATAACCTGACTAACTCCAAAGGCTCACAAAGGTAAAGAGAAAAAAAAAAAAAAGCTTACACAAAGAAAAAAATTAACTGATGAGAAAAAAAAAAAATTCCTACCAAACTAAGCACGGTCCCATACACTCACTGACATGAAACTCCTACAAAGCAAATTGAAATTTTGTAATAGGAAAAATATAAGATTACCACAGACAAACTTTATGCTTTCTAAGCTGGAAAAATAATAAATAAGTGTGAGGTAACTTTTAAAAGAAAAGAAAAGAAAATTAAAATTTTAAAAATTAAAAATTGAAAGAGCCAGCACAAGATCTATACAATTAAAAAAGAGAAAATGACCATGAAAACAAATGTCAGGGAAAAGACTCCAGAAAAATATTGCAGATGAAAATCAGGACCAAATATTTTACCATGATTTTTTTTTCAAATTATCATTATCCACTGATTTCTAATTTCAATTATTTAGGTTTTATTTTAGAGTTTTTATTTGTTTTATTTTTATATTTTCCAGTTCTAGGCCAAAATTCTGCTTTTTATCCTTTAATTATTGTAAATTTTAATACATTTATTTTAAAGTTAACATCTCATACCTGCACATATTTGGATCTCCTTTGGATAAGGTCTTATTGTTTGAATTTTTTCCTCTGGGTTTTCAATAATGTCCTATCTATTTCTATCCCTAGCCATATTTCATACTGAACATGCAAGTAAAAGTTGTGAAGACTATATTAGTTCCTAATAACACTAGCTTCTGCCAACATAACTTATTTTTCTTTTGGAAGATGTTAGGCTAAGAACAAATTGCTTTAATTCACATGGTATTCGAGATAATTTAATGCTAAGCTCTAACTTTTGGAAAACTGTTTATTTTGTGTTAAATGTTTACTCTTAAGGCTTAGCCCTTAAGTGTCCAAATTAAAGAACAAACAAACAAAACCTGAATAAGTAATAGTAGGAAGAAGGAGGGCCTTATTTTTGATGAGCTCCTTATACCAGTTTTTCTTCAGCCACAGATGTATAAAGACCTCCCTTCAAATTTTCACCTTCAAATTTCCTAATTTTGGAATCAATAACTGCCTATTGGGAAATATGCAAATGTCTAGTCCTTTCTTTTGCTGTTGGATATTGACTCCTAAAATCTTGCTAGCCTCGTAGTTCCCTGACACTTTTAATCTAAGTTTTCTTCATGCTTCGTATAGCTTTTACATTTGTTCATACTCTCAAAATGTTTCTTAGCTTATTAATGGTTAAAAGTAGAACTCTTGGGTGCCTGGGTGGCTCAGTCATTGGGCGTCTGCCTTTGGCTTAGGTCATGATCCCAGGGTCCTGGGATCGAGCCCCGCATCCGGCTCCCTGCTCAGCGGGAAGCCTGCTTCTCCCTCTCCCACTCCCCCTGCTTGTGTTCCATCTCTCGCTGTGTCTCTCTCTGTCAAATAAATAAATTTTACAAATATTAAAAAAAAAGTAGAACTCTTGTCAACATACTGTATAATATGCAGTTTTCATATTTGTATTTTATAATCATAATTTATAATATATAGTTAGTTAAGAAAAATGTGCATAACACTTGGAGAACTTAAAGTAAAAACTTTATAGCTTCTTTCACTTCTTTCAACATAATTACCAGAGAATATAAATGTATATATGTATATGTATATACCTATATATATTATATGCATATATGTAACTGAGTAATTTCATTTCAGCAAATAACTTCAAATATCACCACTATGTGTTAGAAACAAAGTTAAAAATATTTAAGTATGCAATAAAATGCTTTTTCTTACTTTCAATACAAAGTCCATGTGCTGAATTTTCTCACATTTCTAGAGTAATTATTATTCAAAATTTTATTAATTGCAGTGTTTTCTTTTTTAAGATTTTATTTATTTATTTGCAGAGAGAGACACAGCAAGAGAGGGAACACAAGCAGGGGGGAGTGGGAGAGGGAGAAGCAGGCCTCCCGCTGAGCAGGGAGCCCGATGCGGGGCTCGAACCCAGGATGCTGGGATCATGACCTGAGCCGAAGGCAGATGCTTAACGACTAAGCCACCCAGGCGCCCCAATTAATTGCAGTCTTTTATAGAAAATATTTCATTTGACATTACCAACCTAACATAATACAATTAAAAATTAATATTATTTTGTTAAAGTCCAAAGTAAATTCAGTTTACAATAACTTTTTAGACTGCCTCATCCATAATAAAAGGAAAGATAATAGACTAATACAATTCCTCTTTAATGAAGCTACTAAAGTGAAGGCAGTTTTATACTCAACAATCTTCAAACATGTATCACTTACAAGTATGTGCTTTTTCCCAGATGCCCCAGTCATGCTTGGAGTATTTTTGTATTAAAGGCACAAACATGTGTGCACAAGTGTGACTGTGTGTGTACAAGTGTTTTTTTGTGTGTTTTTTTTTCAGAGCTTTATCTCCTCATTGTAATTATTTGCTATTAAATGGACAGTTTTTTAAAAAGATACTTCCGGGGCACCTGGGTTGCTCAGTTGGTTAAGCGTCTGCCTTCGGCTCAGGTTTGTTTCTCCCTCTGGCCCTCTCCCCTCTCGTGCTCTCTCTCTCTTTCTCTCAAATAAATAAAATCTTAAAAAAATTAATTAATAAAAAAATAAAAAGATATGCTGTTGTAGATGACTAAAGTGTTGATGTGTGAAGTTCAGATGCTCCATAAGTTCCAATCTTAAGATTGACTTTATGTTGACATCACTGCTGTTATCTCTCAAATACAAAATATTTTATATTCCTCATATGAAAGAGATAAAGTTTTAATTGCAATGACACTAAAAGTAAATCTGTGGTTGTGAACAAAATTAAAAGTAAACAAAAACTTAGTGTTCATTAATACAATTTCCATGTCCATATATATTGTGTTCTATCATTCCGGCTTTGTTGTCAAAAATATCAGGACATATTTATATCAACTTTGAACATAAATTAGCTTAAAAACCAAGATACTTATTATTTATTTAAATTATTTTTTCATTTTCAAAATTTCATTCATTGCTATGCCTTTTTCCATTTGCAGTTTATGTGCTTCTGTTTATTTTTATATTTTTTAAAGATTTTATTTATTTATTTTACAGAGAGAGAGAGAGAAAGAGCAAGAGAGCACAAGCAAGGGGAGTGGCAGGCAGAGGGAGAAACAGGCTGCCCTCTGAGCAGGGAGCCTGATGCAGGACTCAATCCCAGGACCCTGGGATCATGACCTGAGCCAAAGGCAGGTGCTTAACCCACTGAGCCACCCAGGCGTCCCAGGGATTTATGTGCTTCTAATTACGGAACTTGTCAGTGAAGTAAAAAGTAATTCTATTTGTGTTTCTGAAACATGTCTTTGTACATAAAATGAAGGTCAATGCAAATTTAACCAAAAATCTCTATTTTTTAGGTTGTAAAACTTTGCTTTTGTCTTTTCTTCAAGAACAACATGCTCTAAAATAAGATTCTAATGAATTGTTTGCTAAAATGAGTAGGGTATTATTGAGAAAAATAGTTAACTATTAAACTTAAAAGTGCACAGTCTAATTAACCTACTTAAAGCTAAAATTCACATGGAAAAAAAATATATATGGCAATTATGCTAAGTCTCATGAATAGAAACAAAGCATGTTTTTTATGGCAGAAGCACACGGTGCCATTTAATTGAATATCTATATGTAAATATTAGAAAAACATTCTTGTGATAGAATATTTTCTAAATAAACCAAATTTAATATTTTATTAAGTAAGAAGTTCCTTGTCCTAATTTGTCATTAAAGTTTCTGTATTCAACTGATGCAAAATTTAGTATCTTGATTATACTGTAGCAGCTACCCACTTCAGAAAATTTATTCTACTGTGTTTAGTTATATTTATTTTTACAAGTAATTGCAGAGAAATTTTTAAATATATGTATGGACTCCCATGATATTTTATACTTGTAGAAAGACTTCTGTTTGAACATGAAAAAATGAACACAAAATTCAATTTTTTTACCTCTTCTGAAACTTCAGTAAAATGACTCTAAGTAGGTTTTTTTCATGATGCATGAATTTATAAGAATAAAAGCTGTGGCTGGGCAAATGTAGGCATAAGAGACATATGTATAAAAAGAAGAGCTCCATTAAACAATTTATATGCACGTGTGTTACCTGGCATATTGAAACTGAGAAAGCAAACCTACAAGCCTGATAAGAGTAAAGAGTAGACAATGTAGAAATAAGCTGAATCACACAACAGAACTCTGGAAGATTTCAGAAATTTCTGGAACTAAATCCATCTGAAGGCAGGTATATAGGTGTTATCTCAAAACATGATTTGCAAGGCTTTTGGCTTAAAGCCTGCAAATAAAACAATTACAGCCCCTTCTCCTACCTGCTACAATTCTGGAGTTTCACTCTCTACAGGTCTTCCAACCAGAGATACATTGGATTAGGGCTACTGAAACTCAGTGAAGACTAGAGGGCTATGTAGAAAAACAAAGAGTATGTGAAAGTCTATGGTCAATTGCCCCAATTTCTTTCACTTGGCTATTAGGGAACAGAATCAGTCTTTTACCTGCTTTCCTCATACTTCCAGCCTCATCTCCACCTCTACCACTACCCGCAAAAGGACAAATATCCCTCTCTGGTCCAAAATACCAACTACTGGGACTCCTAGAAGGAAACGGCTGAATGTCTGCCCAGCATGTTATTATTAAGCCCTCTAGTCACTGAGTCCCACCCATCCTCATAAATCCCCAGCAACCTTTGAGTACCTCACTATTAAATAAGAAAAAAAAAGGTCAATTATAATCAGCTATTTGAAGAAATCCTCTGATGTAAGAAACAAACTAAAGCATGCATCAATTAGCCAACAACCAAAAACTAAAATTAAAAATAAAAAACTAAAAGGAAACAAAAAATTCAATATAGTACATGTAGCAGGAAAAAAAATCCTATGAAAATCTGACAATTGATATCCTAAAAAAGGTAAATAAAAGAAGGTATTACTTTCCTGAAAAACAGAACAGCGGGCTATAAAAAAGGAAGATTTAGAGAGCATAAAAGGTTTCAAGAACATTGGACTAGAGGAAATGGAGGGGGGAAATGGTCGAAGAACTAATATAAGAATATTTCCCAGAACCGAAGGATATAGGTATGTAGATAGAAAACCTGGGGAAAAAAAAGGATTAAAAAAAGGTCCATGATAACACATATTATTGCCTTTTTTTTTTTAACACAAATTAAAAAACTTAAAAGCTGTTGAGGTGGGGTTTGAAGGGGAAGAGTTCACACAAAAAGGATCAGGAGTGGCATAGGATATATCAGTAACAATCCTAGAGGTCTAGAAAGCCCTCCTAATTCACAGAGAAAATGTTTTCCAGTCTAGAACCAACAAATAGTTTGTATCCAATAAGCTACCATTTGAGAGGGAAAGGAAAACAGAAACATTTCAGAAAGGCCCCCTCAAAATATTTACTTTCCTAATTATTGTTAGTAACTACATCAAATAAAACAATGGTATAAACAAGATAAAAGGGGACATGGGTATAGAAAAAGAGAAGTTGACCTTGGAAGAGAGGCATGGGAATTCCCAAGGTCAAGTGAAGGTTTGTATTAAAGTGGAAATTAGATTTCAAGTGCAAATCATGATGAGGGTAGACGGATTGAGAAGTGGAGAGATATATACTCATAAAAAACCCATAAATTATTCTGTGCTTGTTAATTAATGAAAGTATAGTTACAATTTCATTTTAGAATTTGAGTTTGAAATTGTTTCATATGGAAAATCTAAGAATCCATTCTAAGATACAGAATAATCGGGATTCCCAGTGAAAACAACATTGCGATAGTAAAGACATTTACTGTGCACTTCAGTTTTGAAAAAATATATGTAAGTTCAGTATTTGTAAACATTAAATATTGATTTAAACTAAAATCATATGTTGATAATGGGGAAATGGTAGAAAGAAAAGAATGTTGATAAACATTTTTGTTGGACTCTTAGGGACACCTATTATAAGAGAGCTAAATCTTCAAATTTTGTGATAGAAAGTAAATAGATAACATCTTAAACTTTAAAACAAAAAAAACAATTACAAATGTGATGTCATTAAAAATATGTAAGAAAATAGCAGAATAAACTACTGACAGAGTTTAAAATGCAGCTTCTCGGGCGCCTGGGTGGCTCAGTTGGTTAAGCTACTGCCTTCGTTTCAGGTCATGATCCTGGAGTCCCTGGATCGAGTCCCGCATGGGGCTCCCTGCTAGGCGAGGAGCCTGCTTCTCCCTCTAACCCTCCCCCCTCTACTCCCTCTCTCTCTCATTCTCGCTCTCTCAAATAAATAAATAAATCTTAAAAAATAAAAATAAAAAATAAAATAAAATGCAGCTTCTCTGAAGAGGAAATTGAGGGGAGGTGATCCATGGGATAGAGAATAGTAACTTCTATTCTGAGCCCTGTAAAAATAATTGACTTTTAAAAATTATGTGTATATAGTGTGGTCATAAAATTTAAATTAAATTCAAGTAAAGTTTACTGTTACATTAATGAGAGTATATCATGGCTTTAAGCCATCAATGCAAACACTTCTGAAAAACAACCACAAAATCGCATGGCAAAATGAGGAAATCTCTTGTGACATTCATATGGGGTTATATATTTTATTTAAATTAGGCTTATTTGTCACACTTATTTTATACATTTCTTTTTATATTAGAACTATATGTCATGATGATTTTTATAAATAGTCTATTTTGATACTTTATTTATTAAATATCCTTGTTCCCTCATCAAAAATAAATTATTGATAAATATGGAATCAGCCATTTTGGTCAGGTCAAATAATGGAGGTACACAAAAGACAATTTTAAGGGTCTTTAGGGGTACAGTTAAGGAAAAAGAAGTAGTTTTGTTTGATTTAATGAATGTTTAGTGAAAGACATTTTCTTCATTATTTTCACTTATTGAAAACAACAATATGATCAGTTCTGAGATTCTCCACACTTCATGATAAAAAATAATGAAAATACTTCTCCAATCTTCACAGAAAGTAGGAGAGAGAAAAATCCATCAGCCCTGGGAAATTATGCCATAGTCATTTAATTAAAATAATATCCATTTTTTCAATTCGCTATTACCTATTGAGCACCTACTGTAAGAGTTTTAGACACTACTTTGGTCAAAGAAGATATGCAGATTTTTAAGTCATGATCGCTGCCATACACAGCTGAAGGCACTTTAATTGTGTTAAGAATTCCAAAGTAATTAAGACATCTGATGGTGTTGGCAGAAAGCAAGTGAAGCTTTGTGAAGAAGGGAAATGAAAATGAGAAATATTTTATGAGAATGGTTCACGTTTGAGCTTTTGGTTAGCAAATGAAGATTCCCCGGAGAGAAAACACGACATCCTGAAAGAAGATGAATTACATATGTGTGTCATTTATTATGTTTTTAAAGGGAGATATTTAACAGAGGAGTTTGTTTTATCTTAGCCTAACCATGTTTTTATCAAACATACTGTGTTTTAGTTGTTTTAATCCTGGCATGTGAATGGGTGACAGAAAGTGTATGTATGTTTGTAGATGTGTGCATGTGTGAATGCTGCACAAGCTGTTTTTCTGTTTTCTTTGAAGTCTCTGCTTCTTGTTCATGTGTGCATCTTTTGTCAAATACTCTGCATCCACATTCCCTTTATCTCTGCCTTACCTTTCTCTTCTAATAGCAATCAGTTTTTCTCCTAATCTTTTGAAATCCAGTGGGGCAAGCGATGCACCACTAGGGGGTAATCTCAGTCCTACCTAGAAGATACAATGGGATTGGAGTAACCAAAAACTTAAAATTGGATTACTTGTCTAAAACACCCACTGAAAACTTCTTACTGTATTCTCCTTTCCAGAGGCAATTTTTAGTTCCGATTTTCTCATTCAGGGGGGCAGTTTGATTCAAAACTAAACGTACTAGGACAGAATTTTTTGGTAATGTCAATTGATGATGATGGCTTCTTTCTCCTTTAACAGTCTCATTTTCATTAAGAGATTGGTCTGTAGAAATTTTTTTCTTTTTTTTATTATTATTATGTTATGTTAATCACCATACATTACATCATTAGGTTTTGATGTAGTGTTCCATGATTCATTGTTTGCGTATAACACCCAGTGCTCCATGCAGTATGCGCCCTCTTTAATACCCATCACCAGGCTAACCCATTGGTCTGTAGAAATTAAGAGCCACATGTTAATCTGCTTCCTACATTTCATCTGCCCATTGTTTTGTTCTTCTAACTGTAGAACTGGATCACTAGTTAAACAGTCTTTATTTCGTCTATGGCTACTGACACACCTGAATCTTACCACTAAAAACAGAAAATTTTAGGGGCACCTGGGTGCCTCAGTCAGTTAAGCATCTGCCTTCAGCTCAGGTCATGATCTCAGGGTCCTGGGATGGTTGGAATCCAGCATCGGGCTCCCTGCTCATCAGAGAGTCTGCTTCTTTCTGCCCCTCCCCACACCGTGCGCATTCTCTCTCTCTCAAGTAAATAAATAGAATCTTTAAAAACAATAAAATAAAACAGAATTTTAGAGTGGGCTGCTGAGTGACACTTTAGAGGATAAAAATACTTTTTATTTTCAAAGTCTGAAAAAGTTTCCTTTGATTTGTATCAATCTTCTTCATTAAGGTCCACATTACACTATGTATGATAGATATATACACAGTGGTAGATGTATGGTAGATATATGATAAATAGTCTATGTATGATAGATATGTATGATAGGTACAGATGTATGATAGTTGTATGTATGTATGATAGTCTTTATACTTTGGGATTTGAAGTTGGAATTTTCCTTATTGTTGCAAATGCAGAACCTAACATTTCTTGCATATAATAACAGTCAATAAATATGTGGTCAATGGCTGAATTAATGAATGTATATTATTTTCATCACAAGGAAAAAGTAATGAAATATTCACTATCATCATGAAAAATGCTAGTTAAGCTATACTTAACACTCTATTTTCTTGTTGTGATGCAGAGATTCCTTAAGATATTATAACAATAAAATTTTTAAAAATGCCAGAAACATTATTTAAAGCTGAAGAGACCAAGTGAGAGGAGGAGGAGTGGGGAAGGGGAAAGAAGGAAAGGAAATATTAACTGTCACATATAGGTGGATGGCTACATGGTTGAGATTACTCTAGAAGTTACTAGGTGCTAACATTTAGAATGTCTGTTTCTTTTGTTTTGTTTCTTCTTTTGTTTCTTCTTCTTTCTCCTAGTTTTACTTGACCATGCTGTCTACTTAGTAATGAAAAAGGGCAGTGAATAGCCAAAGCCTCCCTCTCCAGAAGACAGAGTGTCTTATGCAATACCAGAAAGACACATTTTTGGCTTATTTGTGCAATCCAGAATATAACATGTATTTAGATGAAATGATACTGTGACTGTACATGTTTGGATCAGTGGACTATCCCCGGGGCCGATATTTTTTTCATTCCTTTGTGTATTTGTGTTACATTTTTTTTGTTTGTTTGTTTGTTTTAAAGATTTTATTTATTTATTTGAGACAGAGAGAATGAGAGACAGAGAGCATGTGAGGGAGGAGGGTCAGAGGGAGAAGCAAACTCCTTGCCGAGCAGGGAGCCCGATGCGGGACTCGATCCCAGGACTCCAGGATCATAACCTGAGCCGAAGGCAGTCGCTTAACCAACTGAGCCACCCAGGCGCCCTTTTCTTTTTTTTTTTTTTAAGATTTTATTTATTTATTTGAGAGAGAGAGAGCACGAATGGAGAGGGAGGGGCAGAGGGAGAAGCAGGCTCCCTGCCGAGCAGGGAGCCCGATGCGGACTCGATCCCGGGACTCCAGGATCATGACCTGAGCCAAAGGCAGTCGCTTAACCAACTGAGCCACCCAGGCGCCCTGTATTACAGTTTATATATGAATAATACAAACTGAACATTTTGTATTTTGTGTGGCTCATTGAAAAAGAATGAAATCTCTTGAAGCATATTAATAGTCTGAATGATAGCAGAATTTATGTATGTGAAAGCATTTTTAGAACTCTCAAGCTAGAAACAATGTTTGTCAAACACTTCCTTGTAGGCTCCCTTTATAGATGGGGAGGAGGGGATGACTCAATTTCATTCAAGGCCCAGGAGGACTGTAGCCTGGTGCTTATCTTATATGGCTGTTAAAAGTAGTGGCAGGAAAGGGATTTCTATGGGCTTCAATGCTTGTCACTGACAGCAGGGAACAGTGACACCTGTAGAGAAAGAGAGAGATATTGCTGAAGAAGATGTTAAGACTGAACTAAACTTTATAGCATTAAGAAGGAAACTTTTTTTTCCCCACTCTTGAGTCCTTAAAAATTTTTTTATTCTACATTCCGCAAGTACATTATTTACTTTTATCATAATAGACATATTAACCAGACTATATTATCTGGAAATAAAAATTTATAATATGAGTTTTTAAAAGACTAGATCGCAATGCTTCAATTCAGAGATAACATAATAACCACCTGAAAATCATAATACAAAATGTGTGTTATTGCTGTTGTTACTAACATTTAATTGCTGCCATGAAGTTAGTGTCATTAAGTTCTTCAGAAGGAATCAATAAGAATGATTTCTTGAAAGGTTCAGTTTGATAAAAGATCTGAAGAGAACTTGTGAAAAAAAAAGATTCAATATAGTAGACAAATGAGCTAAGAAATCAAAAGAATATGGACTTACGGAGTGAGCAGACGACATAAAAATCCTCCTTCGAGTAGTCTTTGTAATAGATGGTTTAGTATGGATTTTTCAACTAATATTTGATTTCTTTTCATTACTTAATCATTAAAATAAAAATGCAAGCATTATTAAAATAAAAATGGTGATATTATTTTATCATTTCCAGAAAATATTAAGTACATATGGAAATGTTAGCATATTTTGAATGATGACTATTTAAATATGAGATCTTTTAACTTAATTTTATGACAAACAGGTTAAAATCTCTGAGAAGTTTAATTATTACTGGTTAAGAACATTTTTCTAAGTGTTAGTGTAATCACATTTTACTATAGTTAAGCTAACATCTGCTGTAACCCGAAACATACCCTAGGGCATTTTAAACAACAGACCATAGCAAAGGATGATGACTATTTTCAGATACCTGCTGTGACGTAAAATTTCTTCTTGGGAATCAATAGTGCTGTTTTGCTTTGTTTTTTTGTTTGTTGTTGTTGTTTTCAAATTTGGTGTGTCTCACTCTTTGAACTGAAAATATGAGAGGTGTGTCGTAAGATTTTACACACTATTGGTTAATGATAGATAGCATTTCAACGGGAAGACTAGCTTTCAAAATATAATGAGAAGATTTTTTTTTTTAAGATTTTATTTATTTATTTGACAGAGAGATAGACAGAAGAGCACAAGCAGAGGGAGTGGCAGAGGGAGAGGGAGAAGCAGGCTCTGCACTGAGCAGGGAACCCGATGCGGGACTCGATCCCAGGACCCTGAGATCATGACCTGAGCCAAAGGCAGACGCTTAACCATCTGAGCCACCCAGGCGCCCAATAAGAGAAGATTTTTGATCAAACATATTTTCTCAACCTAATTGAGGCATACATTGCATAAATTAAAATACACACACTTTAAGTGCACAATTCAATGACTTTTTACAAATATATACCTTGATGTAACCTCCACCTTAATAAAGATATACAACATTTCCTTCATTCAACCAGCCTTCTGTTTCCCCTTTGCAATTAATCCCTCCTACCTTGGCACCGGGTGTGTGAAAACATTCAAATAACTTCTTTTAATTCTGTCTCTTACATACAACATCAGAGTCATCTGGTTTAGGTCTCTGATAACAGATTTTTATTCTTACCTATGTATCACATTGTTCTGTTTTTCCCCACGTTGCATTTTTTTTTTTTTTTTTTTTACTTTGACAAGACATTGTTGATGATAACATTGAAGATCACCGGGATTGTTATATTCCTCTAAAGAGTACTAATTTAAAATATATGTTAATAATTGTCCAAGCATTTGAACTTGTACAACTTGCTTTCAGGTTCTGCTTATACACCTCTGTGAAAAATCCAGTATTTTCCAAGTCTCTTTAACACATAAGATTCAACCTTCAATTTTGTCTCCACTGTGGTTTGCAGATCTTGCTTCTAGTCTTTCTTAAAACAGTAATCCATCTAAAATCTAAGACATAAAGTTGACTAATAAGATAGGGCATTTCTGTTGTCACAGTTGAATGCTAAGGGGTGGAAACATGTACATTATGACTGGTCTGGAAATCCAGCATTTCCATAGCACTGTTTGCCATCTAGTGTCTCTGTTCTGTTTTCAATCCCATGGCAACTGGGTAAGCCTCCTGTGATAATGTATGTACTACCCTGCTAAGGGGAATCTCAGGAAATGTCCACACAAGAGTTCTGGAGTTTTTGTCTGGGCAACTCCTTCCTCTCTAGTGCTCTACTCTACTGAGTTCAGTTACTTCATCTGTCTCTGAACCCTGACATCTGCCTCCTCAGCTCACATGGACCATCACAGTCTATTTGACTAGAGCTCACAATGCCCATCAGGAAATAGAACTATAAAGACCTGGAGTGATCTGTGGGCCTGCATCATGAGTTTTCTTTCCTTCTGTAATTGCAGTTTGCACTACCAAATGCTTAAAAGCATTTAACTCATATTTTTGTCTCATATATTTTGTCCAGATTTATGTTTTTTTAGAGAATTAAGAACAGCTTGATGTCACTTACTCTTTTATTGCTGGAGCAGCAGTCCCTTCAAGCATATTTTTAATTGTATCATTTCCCACCAAATTACAAAAAAATAGAAATGATTCATTACTTATGATGATAGAGAATTGTGCATGTCTTTTCCTTCAAGTGAACTTTTGAATTTTTATATATTTGGGCTTTTAATACTCATCTTAAATGATTTAAGTCATGTTTAAAGATTTATTTAAATTATTTAAATAATATTTAAATATTTATTTAAGTAATCTTCAGGGCGCCTGGGTGGCTCAGTCATTAAGTGTCTGCCTTCAGCTCAGGTCATGATCCCAGGGTCCTGGGATCAAGCCCCGCATTGGGCTCCTTGCTCAGCGGGAAGCCTGCTTCTCCCTTTCCCACTCCCCCTGCTTGTGTTCCTCCTCTCACTATCTCTCTCGGTGAAATAAATAAATAAAATCTTAAAAAAAAAAACTTAAGTAATCTTCAAGTATATATAAGATGTTGGGATCATGAGAAAGTTATTACTGTTTACTAAAAAATCAAATAATGACTCTGTGGTTCCCCCCACACCAATTCTTACCACTTTAGTATTGCAATGAAAAAGCCCTAAATATCCCATACAAATAAAATTCTAAGTCTAGATCATAGATGAGGAATAAAAATAATTTTCCCTGCTTATATACATTAGAACACTGCAACTGCCAAACTTTTCCCTCTGTGGAGATTGAAAATCTTTGCTCTTTGGAGACAAAATGGAAAGAACTCTGAGTTCACACACTAACATTTTAGAATGTAAATAGATATCTCCAAGGACCAGATATGTCTTTGTGTCTCAGAGTTTAAAATTTATTGATATCTTTATGGTCCCAGTCCTCATTTTCCCTTGCAATGTATTCACATACCTTTTGAGTTAGGTAAATCTCTCTGGAGTTCTTACACAATCTATACAGATGTAAATGAACTTCCCAAGGCTTGTTCTTTACCCAGAATCCTCAGTTCTTGGCAAAATTAATGAAGGGAGTCTTTATTCTGCAAAAACACAAAAATATTTCTATACACTCAAAATATCCCACAGAGAAAAATTTAAGAAGTATAGAACATTACAAGAAGTTCTAAGATTTTAACTCTACTCAGAGTTTAACTCTACTCAGCAACAAACATCTGAAACACACAAATGGACTGTTGTAATATCTTTGATATTTTACTTGGAAACAAATCATTATGAATATACATATACACTCTCATATACACAAATGGATAGCTCAGTCTATACTATGAAGACAATTTTTTGGGTGATGAAAC
The DNA here is from genome assembly GCF_054177405.1 of Leptonychotes weddellii. Taxonomy (NCBI): domain Eukaryota; kingdom Metazoa; phylum Chordata; class Mammalia; order Carnivora; family Phocidae; genus Leptonychotes; species Leptonychotes weddellii. Next base: position 56,558,801 of record NC_138370.1, on the reverse strand, counting down.
TTTTAAACTTGATTGTAAATGTGAGCAATTATACAAATTAATTCAAAAGTGTACTTAGAATTATTCAATTTTATTTTATATAAATAGCAAATCAGTAAAGAAATATAATGGTAAAAAAATTCATTGCAATTTAAGATGTTTTTTCCAACTTTCCAAAAAAAAGAAAAAGGCAAAATAATGGCTTTCTAATCCCTTTAATTTGGTTGTGAGCATTAAATAATACCATGATGTGCAATCCCTTGAAATCACTAATATAAATGTTTTTCAGAATATTTATTTGTGAATTATTACATAATTTCAAAGTAATAACAGTAATAATATGAATACTACTGAAAACATTGAATAAAGATTCCAAAGCAATATCAAATGAAGAGGAATAAATAGGAATAAAAACAATGCCAGAATACCTGTAGTTAATACTTACCCACTGGTAATTTTAAAATTATTTGGAAAGAAGGCATCATCTCCCCTAAACATTAGCCATATTATATTATAACTTTAAATTACCATAGCATTATGGTTATTCTACTCCTAAACATTCCATTTATAATGGTATATATGAAACAGCAGAAAGACAATTTGTCTGTAAAATAAAAAAAAGTATGATGAGTATGAATCATCTTTTTTGAAGCAGTTAAATCAAAATTAATGCTTGAATTTAAGATAAAGACTTTTTGACCATTTGCTTTGATTTTCCCAAATATTTGAAACCACAGTCTTCTAGATATGTGCCTTGTAGAATGAGGTAAAAGGTCTGCATTATATGCCGGCGTTGGTAAAACTTTGATCCTCTCCAATCCTGGATCTATCTTCTGTTGATCATTCAAACTCAGTTAACTAAATAGTGTCATGGAAAGATGGAGTTATGCCTTTCAAACTTATTTATAATTCACCGAAGATTCAGTCTTGAGTATTGAATGATATAAAGCTGCAATGCCATATTTTTCTACATGAATACAAAAATGACACAGCATCATTTATTAAAAAATACAGGTTTCCCCCATAAATCTTTCTGCCTCTATCAAACATGTGTCCATATATATGTGAGGGTTTTCTTAAGGTCTCTGTGTTTCTATCTGTTTACTTGTCTATTTCCATTATTATTGGCTTAATTACTATAATTTAAATAAATCTTATGTCTGATATAACTGGACCATGAAGGAATCATACCTGTATTTGATGGAGAGGACTACATGTCATGCATAAGGAGTACATTTTCAAATGGTTAAAACACCTAGATAGTTCTTTGTATTTTGTTTTGCTTTGCGTGTGTGTGTGTGTGTGTGTGTGTGTGTGTGTGTGGAAAATAACTGTAGTTTGTGTAGAAAAGCAAATTACACGTGGACATGTGTGTGCTCAAAGAGGTAGAATGTTCTAGAGACAGCTTATTTTACCATAACATTTTTCTCTCTCTGTCTTTTTGTCTCTTTGTCTCTATCTCTCTGTTCCTATCTCTGTTTCTCTCTCATTCTCTTTCTCTCCATCCATAGTATTGAGAAACCCCTGATCTTCATTAAGACACACAATCACCCAGATTCAATTATATACCCCACCCATGGAGCCAGTTGTGACCATGTTTATATATCTTAGCAAATAGTTGGTAAGCGTAGTGTTATGTTCAACAACTTTCAGAACAATTTTTTTAAATAATGTGATACCCTTCCTCATCCCATCTTCTTTCCTGTTGACTAAAATGTAGACACAATGCCTGCAGTTCTAGGGAATGGAAGTCATAAATGACAGAGGAAAGAATGAATGTACTTTGGTCTCTAACAACAAGAAACACCATAGTTCTCAATTGACAATTGGAAGACTTCATGTACTTGAGAAGAAAAGTAACATTTAAAAAATGTTCAGGATCAGTTTTATATTTACAGAAAAGTTACAAGGATAAAACAGGATTGCCATATATCCCAGACTCAGTTTTCCCTATTGTTAACATATAGAATTTGTCACAACTAATGAGCCAATACCAATTTGTTATTATTAACTAAAGTCTATAATTTACTCATAATTCGGGGTGCGTGGGTGGCTCAGTCGTTAAGCGTCTGCCTTTGGCTCAGGTCATGATCCCAGAGTCCTGGGATTGAGCCCCACGTTGGGCTCCCTGCTCTGTGGGGAGTCTGCTTCTCTCTCTGCCTGCCGCTTCCCCTTGCTTGTGTTTCCTGTCTTGCTGTCTCTGTCAAATAAATAAATAAAATATAAAAAAAAATTACTCAGATTTCTTTAGTTTTTACTTAATGTGCTTTCTCTGTTCCAGGTCTCATCCAGGCAAGTAAAATATCTTAAGTTTGTAGGTCCCCTTAGATTCCTCTAGACTATGACAAATTCTCAGCTGTTTTGTGTTTTAGATGACCTTGACAGTTATAAGGAATATTGCTTGGGATTCTGTAGATCATCCTTCAATTTGAATTTGTCTGATGTTTTTCTTATGGTTAGACTGAAATTAAGGGCTTTTTGGAGGAAGAGCATAGTGGTAAAGTGTTATTCTTATCACATCACGTCAAGGGTACATAGTATTTTTTTTTTTTTTAATAGAGCTACTGTACGATCCAGCAATTGCACTACTGGGTATTTACCCTAAAGATACAAATGTAGTGATCCAAAGGCGTACGTGCCTCCCAATGTTTATAGCAGCAAGGGTACATAGTATTAACATGACATATCACTAATGATATTAATCTTGTTCACCGGGCTTTGGGAGTGTGTGTTGATTCTCCACAGAAAAGTTACTCTTTTTCAACTTTACATGCTGTACTCTCTAGAAGTAAGTAACTGTGTACATCCCACACTTACAGTGTGAGGAGTTATCCTCCAACTCCTTGAGGTAGAAATATCTACATAAATTATTCGAAATTCTTTTTTTAATTTGAGTATAGTTGGCATAAGTTTCCCTTGAATGACTTAGTGATTTGACAAGTTTATACATTACACCATGTTCATCACAAGTATAGCTGTCATCCGTCCCATTACATCGCTGTTAAAATACCATTGACTATGCTCCTTATGCTCTGCTTTTTATTCCTGTGACTTACTCATTCCATAACTGAAGGCCTGTATTTCCCTCTCCACTTCACCTATTTTGTTCAACTCCCATCCCCTTTCCTCTGGCAACCATCAGTTTGTTCCCTGTATTTATAGTTCTGATTCTGCTTTTTCTTGTTTATTCATTTTTTTAGATTCCACTTACAAGTGAAATCATATGGTATTTGTCTTTCTCATCTGACTTTTTTCACTTAGCAGAATACCCTCTAGGTTCATCCATGTTGTCTCAAACGACACGACCTCATCCTTTTTTTTATGACTTTGTAATATTCAATTGTGTGTATATACCACATTTTTATTATCCATTAGTCTACTGATGGACACTTAGGTTGCTTCCATGTCTTGGCTATTGCAAATAATGCTGCAGTAAACATAAGTGTGCCTATATCTTTTTGAGTTAGTGTTTTGTTTTCCCTGGGTGAACACCCAATAGGAGAATCATTGGGTCATGTAGTATTTCTATTTTTAATTTTTTGAAGAATTACCATACTGTTTTCCACAGTGGCTGTACCAATTTAAATTCCCACCAACAGTGCACAGGGTTCCTTTTTCTCCACATCCTTGTTAACACTAGTTGTTTCTTGTCTTCTCGATTTTAGTCATTTTAACATTCCCTGACGATTAGTGATATTGAGCATCTTTTCTTATGTCTGTTGGCCATCTGTACGTCTTCTTTGGAAAAATGTCTATTCAGGTCCTCTGCCCCTTTCTCCATCAGACTCCTTGTTTTTTCTTGGTGTTTAGTTATATGAGTTCTATATTTTGGACATTAACCCTTTGTTGGGTATATCATTTGCAAACATCTTCTCCCAGAAAGTTATCTTTTTGTTTTGTTGATGATTTCTTTTGCTGTGCAAAAGCTTTTTATTTTGTTGTAGTCCCAATAGTTTATTTTTGCTTTTGTTTCCCTTGCCTTAAAAGATATATCTAGGAAAATATTGCTATGGCTTATGGCATAGAAATTACTGCCTGTGCTCTCTTCTAAGATTTTTAGGGTTTTAGGTCTCATGTTTAGGTTTTTAATCTATCGTGAGTTTAATTTTGTATGGTGTTAGAAAGTAGTATGGTTTCATTATTTTAACATGTAGTTTCCAGTTTTCCTAGCACCATTTATTGAAAAGATTGTCTTTTTCCCATTGTATATTCTTGCCTCTTTTCTCACAGATTAATTGACCATATAAATATGGGGTTATTTCTGGGTCTCTATCCTGTTCCATTGATCTATGTGTCTATTTTTGTGCCGGCCCCATACAGTTTGGATTACTATAGCTTTGTAACATGTTTTTTTTAAAGCAACTATCATTTGAAGTATTGACTTACTAACTTCTCTAATTCATCCCAGTTAATCCAGATGACCAATAAGGAGTTAGGCTACAATTTGTTTTCTTACTACTCAAAATAACCAAATTGAATTTCTATTGAAGCATGACAAGAGATAATGGTGGGAACTGTGTATCATCTAATATGATCAGAATTGAATAATTTTTGCTTCAGGACAATTTAAAAGTAACTTTTAAAAAGAGGTACAAAATATCTTCTCCCATTCGGTCGGTTGTCTTTTGGTTTTGTTGATTGTTTCCTTTGCTTTGCAAAAGCTTTTTATCTTGATGAAGTCCCAATA